>NC_041335.1:12532182-12667182 GCF_004354835.1 Perca flavescens
AAACATGCCGGTCAGCAAGGCCACCAGCCCAGCTGAGCTCTGTCAATGGCTAAGAGGGGGAGGCTGTGACTCTAAACCACAGGTTAACCATGCACACACACACACACACACACACACACACACACACACACACACACTTGTTCTCCCTCTCCTCTTCTGTCTCATCTCTTTCTCACACACGCTCATTGCCCGGGCACACACACTCACTCACACGCATACACGTACGTATATTTATTTAACATTTTTGTCATTTTCATGCTACTTTGAGTGGCTTATTTAAACTCGCAGAGCTTAGTTCAAAGCAGAAACATCCAAACCGTCATACGAGTTTCGACAAACAAACATGGTAAAACGTGTAGTTAACTTGCAGAGTAATTGGAAGCAGGATTTTTTAATATGACTTAAGTTTAAAAAATTAAATAAAAAAGAACAAAAAATACACACTTCTCTATTATTTTTCCTTCGCTCTACAGATGCAGCCATGCTTCTGCACTGGCAAACACTTTCACATCAAATCAATGGTGGCATACGAAATAAAAGCTGCTGTGATGTGCGATCTGCAGCCTCTGGCTTTTCTCGCTCTGTCTCTTTCATTGTCTAAACTCAACAGGCGCACTCACACACACACACACACACACACACACAGCTGTGTGGACCCTCTGCCTGCCCCTGTGGACGCCACCTGTGTTAAGGAAGTTCATAAACTTTTATGATCATTCCCAAGCCAATTTCCTCATAAACAGCACAAAGGTCACAAATCTGACAAGGCTTTAGGTTTGCTAAATTACACCAAACCCAACAGCGTTGTTTTCTTTGTTTACTGAAATTTTCTTTCACTGAGAAATACACATTGTACTTGGAAAATAGAAAGTGATGCAAATAATTTTGAATATTTGAAGCATATGTCCAACAGCACACATGACACTAGCATAAACATAAGACATAATAAACATGGGCTGTAAAAAAAACTCTTATCTCTAAAAATCAATTGTGTCTTCCTTTAAGAATGTAAAGGGATGCAGATTTATCATATGTCCCATACACATTGGGGATAGTGTAGAAACAGCAATCTGTCTGTACAAAAGATGACTTAAAAAAAAAAAAGAAATACTATAGCAAAGTTTGAGCTTTGAGAAAAGTTATAAGCCATTATAACGTGCTATAATTCCAGCTGCCTCTCATATTAAGTGTCCACGTAGAAATGTGCAGATTTCATGCTTATCAAAAGCAACTGCAACATATTTTTTTTCCAAAATGTATTATATTTTCAATCATTTTCTCTCAAGCCGATTCTATAATTTGCATTTAACAAGGTTGAACTGCACACATGTGTAGGACAGGAGCCTGCATGCAATTGCAATGCAATTATTGATTGAGAGTGTGGTTGCCTTTGTTTGTTGGAACCGTGGCAATTGTTGTCAGGTTATAAAGCATGAATGCATTGCGATCTCAGCTATGTAGAGCATATGCTACGGGATTTCCCCCATCCTGCTCGGTGCTAGGGTAGTGAGGGTGAAAGCTGGAGTGCACTTTCTGTTCAAATCCCAGCAGCCAGTGCTGGAAAAAGATACTCCTTCAGAAACAGTGAAAAGAAAAAAAAAATATCTACCTCTACTATGACAACATGACTGTTTATGGGTGACACGATGACAAATTTAAAAAAAATAAAATAACAATAAAGTGATTGATTAATTTGGGCAGAGGTCCCCTGTAACCTGGATGCAGGATGCCATTGCATCACTGGGAGGTAAGAATTTCTGGTTGCTATTGTATTGAGGCTGCACTGTTATTTTTTTCTCTGAGTTCATATTCAAACATTTTTTTTGGACACAAAGATCTTACCTGTTTTTTCTTTGATTTCACAGAGAACGCTGAAGAGTGCTGGTTTCATTCTGTGACAGTTCAGTCCATGTTTCCTGTTTCAGTATAAGACAAGATAAAATACTGAAATAAATTCACTGATGAATCACATGTTAGATATTAGCAAGTAAATGGATTATTTAGGATGTTCAATTTAATTGCCACTATGACATGCCTTGCAATGTTTCAACCCACACACAAGTTTCTTTAAAAGTTCTCATTTGCTACTATAAAGTCAAAAGCAAAATAAAAGTAGCTCTTGAATGAGTAAGACTATTCTCTAGAATATAATGCTCCATTGTATATGCAATGTCCATGACAGGTAATTTATATAATGAGACTGCTGACATTAATTTCAATTTTTTCATTTTTCATTTTTCATTTCTGCAGATATATGACTATAGGACATGTGTGCACACAAACTTTTTGAACAGCTCTCTCAGGTTCACCTTGGCACACAGGCAGTTTAAATAAAACGCTGTTGTTCCCTCAGTGACAACTTTCCTTCATGTGTTAAATCATTGCGAGGCAGTAAATAGCCTACACCTCAGTGTACGATTATCATTAAAGCCACTCCAGCCTATTGTTATTCATGGGGGAGTTAAGTTAAGCGGGCCACATCTTAATAAGGATGCGTTCAGCGTTCTTTTCTTTTTTCTTTTTCTTTATCTTGTTTTTTTTTTTTTTTTTTTGGGGGGGGGGGAGTTAATAAAACATATAAATCAACCAACTTTGCTTGCGCCTCGTCCAGACTTTGATCAGTTATGGTCATTATTTGATGGAGAATGTCACCAATGTCTTGTTTTCTTCCGTCTCCGTCTGTCCCATCGTGTCCATGTGGAGGCGGCAGTGCCATGCCTCCTTGTACCGAGTGGCCAGCCAGACTGACACCGCCGATCGACTGCATGATCCGGGCTTGATCGTCCATAGTAGCCGCTAAAGAGTCTGTGCACTGAGCCACACAAATTGAAAAACTCATATACGAAATCGGTTATAGCATGTGCCGCAGACAAGAGGGATGCACGGCTATGGTTCTTCTTCGACACAGAGCACACACGTTTAAAAAAAAAAGAAGAAAAAAAAAGCCTATAGCAGTGATGTGAAAATGTTTTAGCGTAAATCTTATGTCCCAAGTTCTCGCTGTCCTCTCGCTTTTTTACGCGCGGTCCAAAGTGCCAAAACGCGTGACTGTGTTTGTAGAAAAATGCATAAATCTTGCTTCTTCTTCTTAACACTTCTTTGTCAAAATTGACGGTCCATCGTATCCCGCACTGATCCTCATGCCAATCTGTCTTTTCTCTGGGATTTGACGGCTGGTGTAGACAGAAACGCTCCTTGGTGATCTTTCATTTATTAGCGCTCTTCATGGGATTCCCGGCGCATTCCTTCTCCAAAATGTCCAAATCGTCCGAGTGAAGCACCGGCAACAAAAAATATCCAATGTAGAAGGGTGTAAACAAATCAAAAAAAGCTTGCAGGTGTTGCCAACTATAAATGTGCAGAAATGGTTCCCGCGACAACTGACAGTATTCTTTTTTTTAAAAAAGAAAGAAAAAATAAATACACAATCTGCGGCGTAAGGTGTCCAAATGTGACTATAAAAAAATATGAAATGTACAAAAAAAAGTTGGGAGATTTCTATTTAAAAAAAAAAAAAAAATCAACCACAGAAGAAATTAATTAGGACACAGCGCTGTATATAAAGGCGATGCGCAAAAAATATCTTGCCCCTGCTGAAATTTATGAGCTCCAGCCTCTGCCTGTGTGTGTTTTATGTTGTTTGATGGCAGCGGTAGTGAGCGATTGACAGTGTGCCAATGCCACTCACTCAGTGCAGACGTGTCAGAGCAAGGAACAGGGGTAGAAAAAAAAATAGAAAAAAATAGAAATACAAAATACGAAATGAAAATGCACGCTCCGCCCTGCAGAGGAGGGGTCTATATTCTTGTCACTTCTCGCCTGAACACCGAAAAACAAAATGTTAAGAGCTAGTACTTAGGATGGTGATTATATTGATGAAAGCACGGCAGAGTCCCCTCTCTCTTTCTTGCAGCAGCGGCAGCTGGGTATCCTCGTTTCCTCACGCGTGCACGTGCAGCTATGTGCATATTCTCTACCAATAATAAAGATTTAGGCCTGCGACAACACAGGCAAATGCATAATGAGAGTTTTTATACAGTTTGATGTAGAACTGCATAGTCCCCTGTAAGCCTTGGTTCAAGCCAGGCGAGCAGCAGACATGTTTATATTATTGGAAAGTAAAGCGCCTCGACCAATCGCAGGCGAGAATGACGAAGACTGACGAGCCGTGTGTCCTATTACTGGCAGATGCATGATGCTGAGAGCCCCACCCACTCCATCCCTCCATCTTCACACTGCTCGCACAAAAGGATGGGAACTTCTGATTGGTCGTTGCCACGAGTGACATCCATTGCACAAGCAGGCGGCGCTGCTCTGTGCTCCTCCGCAGTTGCTATGGCAGCAGACACAAATTGTTGAGCTGGATGCAAGGCAGCAAATATAGTACTGTGCACCTCTACAATGAGCATCTATATAGTGGATTTTATAAAGATAAAGAAAACAATAGGGCTTTGTCTTTATTTTAGGGGTATTTTTTATGATAACAACGCATGAATAAAGAGTGTGGAGTTATAGACAGGTTGGAATTTCCTACACTGGAGTTTTATAGAATGAGAGCATTTCTTTCAAGGGAGGGCTTGTGCAACAATACACAGTCTTGAAGCTTGAAGATGTCATAAAGTCAAAAACATAAACAGACTTTAAGGGTAATTCTGCAGCTTCATGTACATATCATGTGATATGATATCTTACAGCAGCTAAAATAACCTTTTGTCACTCCCAAAACTAGGCATCAGGGAATAGCTGGAGTAACTTCAGCGTTTCTGCAGTCACATTTTGACAGCACTTTCTGTCAAAATTCAAAAAATAAACAAATCTTGTCGGTAGTCTTGTTGGTAGTTTTATGTAGTCTGTTGATTACTGTCGTGCATACAAAATGTTTTGTTTTTTTAAATACAAGGGTGTAATGTTTTCACTTTTAAAGGCACTATGTAGAATTTTTAGCTTACAGATTCTATTAATAAACATACCGTCAACAAACAGAGAGGCCACTGGGCATCACTGGCTGTCTGTAACTGTCTCTGTGCTGTATTTTTGCAATGACTGCCTATGGGTCAGATTAGGCTTGGAGTCTGCTTGACTGCTTTACAGCAAAAAGAAAGAACACATAGAGATCAACACAAATGGCGCATAATCAAATTCATAGGATTGTGAAATTAGTCAAAATATCTCAAATAAATACTATATGTTTATCCTCCTCAACTAAATGAAGTAAAAAGAAAACACACTTGCAGGGTGACACTGAGATTAAGTGTAAGCATGCAGAGCATCATCTTTATGACAGAAAACTACTGGTTTTATGGAAAATTGTCAAAAATGGAATAATTAAATTATTCCTTTAATTATTCCAAGCTATACAGTGTTTTGACAAGGACGTTACACTTTATAGTATACATGAGACTTTAACTCACTTTTCTCAGTAAAGAACAGAAATGGTCCTCAATTTTAAGAAATTGGTTATATATATATATATATATAGTTGATAATGGAATACAATTTCCATCTAAATATATTAAGTGTACTCATTATTAACGTCTTAGTTCTTAAGAATACAGAGTTAAGTGTAGTCATTATAATACTGTCCTGGTGCTCCTTTGAAACACAGCATGTTCTTCTTGGTCAGTAAAAAGTATAGATAGATCATGGACCACCTGGAAAGGATTCATCTTCATGAGTCAGAACTGAGTGATTAATCTTTAGAAAATGAAGCAACTTTGACTAAAACTTAGATACGGTGAGTCATTACTTAAAATAACTGTTCAGCTCTATTACTAGAAAAGAGAGGGAACAGCTCCCTGTTGTTTGTCTTTTTCTCAATTTGCAGTCTAGGAACTAGATGGGGATGAGTCAGAGATGTCTAAAAAATAAATGAGGAATAACATCAGAATCAGAATTGGAGACAGGTTTATTGCCAAGTAAGTATACGAAGAATTTGCCTTGGTCGTTGGTGCTTACATAAACAAACACACATTAAGAGTCAAACATACAGTAATTGTAGAAGATTTAATTTGATCTAGGATAGAATCAAAATAAATTAAAATATATACATGTTTTTAAATGTAAATCTCTGCATCAGTAGGATTAAGGTGGTGAAATTGCCATCAAAAGGCAACTTGAGGACATGACTGACGTTGAACTACCTTAAAGTCTACATGATTGCATGTGTTCAATATTAAAGTTGGAAATCTTAAACAAGAACACCCATTGTCTTTAGCAGTCTGTGTGGTTCTGCTCATTCTTTTGACCTTGTAGTATCGGAGCGACACACTCTTGAGTTTAGTGAACGGGAGTCCCAGGACTACTGCATTTATCATTGAAATACTGAGCTGTCAAGTCACACTACATACCTGTCAAGAGGGGCTCAAAGGTACAGCTCCGGCTCCTCTCCTCTGTTGCAGTGCATGATTCTTCATTGCATTGCATCGCAGGCCTATTCACCGTTGTTTTCAGCCATATGTCAACATAATTCATTTCCGAATGTGACAGCCTACAATAAGACACCGTGGCGCTGCAAGTTCACAAAACCATGTTTACATAAGCAAGAGGTTGTGCTAGCCACTGTTTTCTGTACATTTCATTTCTAAAATCATATTGTTGTGAAAAATGAATAATCATACAAAATGTCCTGAAAAGGCTGCAGGTCAGTTTCTCTGAATAGAAACAAACATGCACTGTACGTTAGGTTACATAAAATGACAATATTTTTACAAATGAGCTAAGCGAGGTATAGGAATTAGCCCCTACCAGTGTAGAGACAACACTTTGTCATCATGCTTCTCATTGTGACATCTGAAAAGACCCACAGGTGCTGTAGAAAGTGACTGTGTTGTCATATTTCATTTAGGCATCCTTCTGCAAAGCTGTAATTGCCTAATTAGCTTGTTAATTAGGAGATTAGCATTTACTGATAGAGTGGCTTGCTCTGTTGTGATGAGAGTAATACAGATTAAGTGAGAAGTTATGGGTGCATGATTTCACAATTTCGCTGTCCACAAAGGGGTCACAAATCATTCAAAGATTTGTGGAATCGCTGCGTGTTTTACATCTGAAGATGATGTTCGTCTTTTCTCTGAGCTCCCACGTACCAGAATTGGTGTTGGAGATGTTGAAAGATTGTTGGAGCCTTGTGATGGCAGCCTGTCACGCGGCAGCAAGATGCCTCCTGGTTTGAGTGTCGCCTGTATGATCCCCTGTTGCTCGAGGAGATTGGAGGAAATGACCGAGCAGACAGTGCCAGAGACATTACTCACCCAATTATGAACAGTCCTTCATTTGGTTTGGATACTTTATTCTTATTTATTTCCTGGTATTTGTCGCTGGTGTGCATGCACTTTGTCTTCATTACAGTTGCACACATGAAAGCAGAGAGCGGAAGCATGACTATTTGTTAACTGTGCTTCTTGGTTTCATGTAGTAAACTAATATCCAAGGAATGGAGCATTTAACAACTCTGATGTATGTTTCAGAGCTGATATTCAAAGTATCAGTTGTTCATATCAAGTAAGTAAAATCATGGTTTTCATTGTATTTATTTTTTAATAGTCAGTAGCAATCTTATAATCTATAAAGGACAAGTATTTTAAACATTGTACTAGATTGTTTCCTGCTTTAAATCCAGCTCTGTGTCATGACAGTGTGGGCTGATAAACAGTGTGTGGCTTCCCTCTGTGGCCACAGCGCACCGATGACACAAAACGCGTCACAAAGGTTTTGTGTCATCTGGGAGAGCTCGGCAGACCTCCAAGATCCGTCCATGCACTGGCATCCCAGAGAAAGCCAAACACTGGCCACACAGAGATGACACAGAGCTGGATTAAAATCTGCTAAATATCCCTTTAAGTACAGTACTTGAGTAAATGTACATTGTTAGATCGCACCACAGATTGCACGTACAGTAGTGTGCTTGAAAGGTAGATAACTATGTAGGAAATATTGCATCTGCTAATGAATGTAGATAACTCCCCCTGTGGTTATGAAATCATTTTAAGTGTTAGTGTGGGAGGTAGACTAATAAACTCTTAAGAATATTAAATGCACAATTACAGAGTTGAGACATGTCCAACATGTTGATGGGACAGGAGTAAATTTTGCCGCTGACTTAGTAGTTTGTTGGTGTGGACCAGCTGGAAAATATGAAGTGATAAACATCCAAAAGGAGAATCCTCCTTTCTCTAACTACTACCATCTAAATGTCCGTAATCAATACACTACACCTACTGCAACTTCAGTGTATAACTGCACAAATGTAAAGCAGGATGTTGCTTAAAAAAATCAGCTTTTTTACCAAGTTTTAATCCCCAGAGTGATAAGTATCATAACTAAAGAATCAGTTTCTTTAGGAAGTCAAGACAGATGTGAGAGATCAGGAGCAGGCAGTAATCAGGGGGGGAAGGTGAGAGGTACACAGCTACACTGCTCACCGCGATCAATCATACTATACTTGTCCTCCCTCGACTCTCTCGCTGTTACTGTCTCCACTGAATGCACTTCTCTCTTTGCTTAAAATTATTACACAGACCATAAACCCAAAGAAGTGAGTGTCCTGCTAATGTGGCTACATGTAGTGGTTGCAGTAACCTTTAAGATGGGCCAGCGAGTGGTGGTGGCTTGGAGACAGGCCATATATTGTGGTCAATAACAGAGACACGGATTGAATTGAGAAGGCTTTTTTAGGGCCTTACATTTTAATTGTCAACCAGGCTGCAGCTCAAATTGATTCTCAAGGGTGGATTAAATGTGACCTTGATTGCAGTGCTTTTGTTGTTGTTTTTTCACATTCATTTGGCAACTTTCTAAGACTTTTAATGTGACAGAAAGCTGGGGGAAGGTGCTGCGGAAAGGGACGGATAGATGTAAAAAAATCTTTTATCTTGTCACTCAAACCATAAATATCGACTCATGTTCAATTAAATCATTTAATGTTAATTTCTTTTTCATATTTTTAAAGTCAAAATTAAATCCTTAGCTAAACTGTGTGCCCATCCTGTGAATCCGAAGTCTTCATCGAACTGCCGCAAGCCTACACAACATTGACTTTGGACTTTATCTCACTTATTTTATCTCCTTCATATATTTAATTGTAAAGATTTAAACATTAAATTTTACAACTTTTTTCTCCCTCCAACATCAATTTGTCTGGTAATGAAGAGAAAATCTCCGAAGAGGTCAGAGAGTAGCATGTCTAAATCACTGTGGCCAGACTGCCCTCAACTCAGCTTGAGTATTGACATTATGCCAGCTATGACACCATAACTCAGCCCACTGCGATGGTCATTTGATAAATGGTATCATAAATTGTTGACAAAACAATTTGTGATGTATTATGTTACCGATGGGTTGTACTGCTTATCAAATCAAGTAATCTGGCAGGGCTCTCCATTCATCAGCAAAATGCAAGCGCTCGCTGTAGATAGTGATGACTTTGTTGCTTTGTCGACATGCGGTTCAAATGTAGTGTTGCTGGAAGCAGGGAGAGCGGCTAGCATCAGAGTTTCATTATTTTTATGAGGCTCTTATGGAGGTGCAGTATTACTATCTTTGCTCTCAATTCAGGGAAAGGGTGCAGTATGAGCAGTATATTGTGCATTGTTCAGAAATAGCTTGTCTTATCTAAAACTGTCATTGTATTGAAAATCTTTGGTGCATGAAAGAAAAGTGGGGTGCAAACAAACATCACATTCTGGATAAAACTGTAATGAAACAATAGCAAAGTGAAGACCCTGTTGTGCTGAAAGCTTGGTTTTTAGTCAACACATAATTGGGAGCTGTAATCCAATATGTGATATCCTTTTCCATCAGTCAAGTCACAAACTCGTAACATCATATTGCTGAACATGGTGGTGGAACGCACGCCATGTGTAAAATTTACGTGCACCACAGAAACATTAAAGGTTTAACCCCCACTAGTATTACCTGGACCTCTAGTAATTTGTCAAAAATTGCGGAGGTCATCTGTGATCTTAATCACATGCAAATCTGCCATGTCTGTAATTTGTTAGGCAAAAAGTCCACCCCAAATTAATATAATAATATAATATAATATAATAATATAAAACAATATTAGTCCTGCGCGAATTGGCATCTCTGTGATTTGGGGTTGTATTGGCTGCGTTGTCAATTATAAAGGAAAGCCTTGACATCATATGTGGGTGATAATGTTAGTATATTTTAATAAAATACAGACTTCGCTTATCCTATGCAGATGCGCTGCACAAAACAGAGACGTGGGGTGTAATTTCGAAATCACATGAGGTCCTCTGCTAATACTAGTCCCGTGCGAATAGGGCTTTAGGCAACAAAACTACTTGTTTGGGTTTAGGAAAAGTCATGGTTTGGGTTAGAATAAGTATTCTTGTTATGTAGGTTAAAACAAGTCTCCAACATCAGTCTCCTGGGTGAAAGTCCTGTGTTTGTGTGACCCGTGCATCAACCCCAACTGCCTCCCTAAACGGACTTTGAGACAGGGCTACTGTTAAACCAGGGAGATCACGTCCCAATTGACTTTCCATTGACATTGTTTCCGTGGTGTTGGCCCGTAATTTTAACCCATTACTTGCCATGACCACATAATGCGGTGTTAAAGATGAAGCCTGTGATTCTAACCCAATGCACTTTTTGTCGAATTCAGTGAATGCAGTGAATCGGCTAGCTGTCCGTTCTGTGTGCCCAGAAAAACAATCCCGTGTTCGTACACAGCTGGCTCTGTAAATGGGAAACCAACCGGACCGAGTTAAACTAATATTCCGTTCACGCTCGATCACAGGACAAGGGAAAGGCCATGGATGTATAAAGAGAATGGCAGTGGGAGCGAGGGGGACGGTAAATCAAATGCTAACGTTCTGAAGGTGTTGGATTCAAATATCAACAATCTTTTTTATAGAATCGCAGACTCCACCTTTAAAGATACAGTGCGTAGTTTCTGTCTCCCCCATGAGGAATTCTAAGTAATGACAACTATTCTGTCGGTGAATCCACATGATACAAGCCTTCACCACCACCCCTCTTCAACACAGTTGCTAGTAGCCAAGGACACGGAGGATAAAAAAACCAAAACATGATGGACTCTTCAGAAGGGGAAATTATCTTTACTCGAGTTTCTGCACGCAAATGTTGCCAGACAACACCAATCTAAACACAGCCATACTGAGAATTATAGTCGGTAGTTAATTAGAGAGAGTTTTGTGGAGCCGATAGTCTTAATTAGTTTTGTATCAACTCATTTGACAATGGCTTGAATGTAACGGATGTTCATTATTGTAATAAAGTTACGCACTAAAGCATTAAGAGATCTTGGTCATTTTACAGATTTCTGTGGGATCAGCTTGCATTCTTGCCATGTAACTCAAAATGTAGAGCTATTTCTTTGAATTAAACCGATTTTACACACACCTCTACCGGAAAAATACAATCCAGTGATTATGAGTTGTCTTAAAATAACCTTGTTCCAGATTCTATAATAAATGGTTACAATTTCCTTTTACAGTAATAATGTTTACTTCTTACTACTTAATGTTTCATTCTGACATGCTGACACACATGTCAGCCCGTAGTCAAGACTTGTTTTTCCCATTTCCAAACATTTGTCATCCTTTATTTCACATGAAAACACAGAAGATAGAAAATAATCCTATTGTACCTAACAGCTCAACGGTGAGTTCATTAATGTTGGAGTGCTGACAAGCAGTGGTGCAAATGTGACCGTACTCACCAATAGCTGTCTTTTTTTTTCTCTTAAGTGTCCTGGATGGAGAGCTCAAAGACGAGAAAAATGAAAACAAAACAAAAAGCGAGAGAAAGATCAGGTGCATCACAGCAGTCAGCCAGGTTCGTGTAATCAGGAGCATTTTAATAAATGCAAAATTCTTTATTTTTAGTGTCTATGAAGTCACAAGATTACACTATTTTATTGTCAGCTTTCTTCAAACATCTCCAGGTGAATATGTCTGTCTGTGTCCCGGTCGTCTCGTTAGCAAGGCATTCATGTGAAACATACAGTACAATATTTATGAAGCGCGCCACCCTACAGACTTGTACTACAGCCAATTTTCAGTTGAAATTTTTGATCTTAAAAGCCAACGCGCAATAGAAGCCTCGCGCTCTTGATCAAAAAATAATCGTTGTGTCTTTTCATCATGCTGTTCTTTGCTGCAAGTCGCTTGTCCATCCTTCGCCTGACAGTGCCATTTCTGTTTGACTGGCAGTGGGCAACCCCTGGGCTTCAAAGATACATTGAAGTTCTGCAAAACAATCTGTCAAGCATGGACACCAATGACTATAACAACATCTGTCCACCACATCTTAACAAAACCTATTCATGAATGCGTCGTTTGTTGTCGACATGACGGAAAATGCTTGTTGTCATCAGAGGATTTTAGCACGGTGAAGCCCTCCAACACAACCGCTGCTTCTTCCTTATCATTGTTTTAATGCGGTTTGTTGAGGAAAAAGGGATTAGATGACCCACTGGTTTGTGACATTTAGTATCCACTATCTCACCGAGGAGGCGATGGGATTTATGAAATGGGTCATACGCATGCACATGAGTCTTACTTAAGCCTCCCGTTAAAGCCACATGACCTTAAGAGAGAGGGAAACGTATCACTGGAAAATGCTAATGTGGTGCATTTGGTGCACATTAATTCTGTGCATGAATACGACACATACTGTATTTCACTTCAGGAGAAGTAAAAAATGGAGCTTAAGAGTGATGCGTTCTCTTCACTATCTTAAACATTAAGGGGATCTGCTCTTTAGCAATTAGGACTACATGTAATTTGTTAACTGGTGATATCATCGTGGCTATAATTATTTTTCTTGTGAGAATACGTGGATTAGGGAACATTGCTGATTTGAGAGGTTTTCAGTGTGTCAGCGAAAGCATCTTGAAATTCAGTAATTATGTATGTCAGTCTGCTGGAAGGAAGGTGGAAAGTGTGACTGCTAGAAGAACGGTGTTCAGGTGTTGTTTTAACAGCACTGTTCGATATGCTGTGGATTTACATCAGCAGCACCTGACATAATGTGTTTGATAAGATATGTTCCACATTTTATCCAAAAAAAATTTGCTCGATGCAGCGCTGATTTCTCTGGAAAGTGTACCGCACTAAGATCTCAAGGTTAATGCCTCTCAGGAGTCTCTACCTCTGTTCTTCTCGGCAGATCGGCGCAATTAGGCTTCTTACTTGTGAATTAAAACGGTTTGAAAAGGAAGAGGTCAGCGCTCAACATCTGACCGGGTGCCCTCAAAGAGGAAAATACCACAGGGTTCAAAGGTGTCATATTACAGGGATCGGATTATAGTGCATTCTGAGCGGTGAATAATTTGACATGCGCCCTCTGGATTTTGACAGTTTATTCTTACAAATATGCACACATATTGGTGTGCTCAAAGGGCCTTTCATTTTGCACTAATTTGTTGCCTTGAATGCAACCTTGTCCCCTAGACATTACATATTTGTTCCCAGTAACGTTTTGAGGGAAGCATAATTGCTGCCAGGATTATGTTCAGTGTGGACTTTTTTTTTCCCCAGTAACCGTAATATGTTCTTGTACGGAGGTCATGGAGAGGTGGTGGATGTTATATACAAAGCCCAGGACTTTGACACCAGTGACTGGGGTTTTGCGTTCTTAGTCCCACATGTGCAGCCCTGTCTTCTAAAAACTTATTTTCCCACACAACCAGCTGCATTCTGAATTACGTTATTTTGTCCCGCATTAGGCTACGTTTGTTGTTGACGTATCACAAATACGTTTCTAAACCAAAGTGAGCGTAGAGAACAAACACAGGACTTTTACCCAGGAGGCCGCTGTTCGTGTCCCATGGGAAAGCAAAAAGTCAAGTTACGTAACAAATGTGCTTATTTTAACCCAAACCATGATCTTTTCCTAAAAACTAACCAAGTAGTTTTGTTGCTTGAACCTTACCAAGTAGTTCACGTTAACCATGTTTAAAACTGCGACAGATTCACGACGTGCAACTGTCTGGTACGAGGACAATGTTCAAACAAACGTAATTGGGAGAAAATAAGTTACCCTCAATATATAAGATGAGAATGCAGTTTAGTTGTCTGGGAACGTAATATTTCAGGAGAACGGGTTGGCATGTGACAACAAAAGCACTTTGGTCAAGGTTAGGAAAAGAAGGTTGTTAAAAAGTAGCGTGTGATGTCTTGAGCTTCAACTCACTGCGAACGATTAAATATTTAACCTAGACCAATCTTTTCCTGACACTAAAATCACAATACCTGATGTTTTGGCCAAAGTTCATGCTGTAAACTTGTTAGCAAACTGTTGTTTACTGTAGTTACACATCCAGCAGAGACAGAGGCATGTTTCAAGCAACCCGGTTAATGTTAGTCCAATATTCACTCTCCTTTTAGCTCCGTTTGGCTATTTATCAACTCCTAAGGGAAATACCTGGCACTTGTGCTATGTTCGCTAGCTGGTTGCTAACGTTGTCTGTGTATGGTTTGGTGCTAGCCAGGAAATGTAAAGTGGGTTTTTAGAGCCATTCGGCTGAAAGCAACTTCCTGCAGTGTGTTCATCACTATGAGTGACCCGCTTCACACTCTAGTGGTCATGTGATTTATTGTTGATATACAAATATTGATTACAGACGCTTTGACAAAGGGCTGTGAGTGGCTTTACATACCCTCCAAGAAGTTGTATCATGCTTTAGATACAAGTGGATATGTATGTATGTATATATATATATATATATATATATATATATATATATATACAGTATGTACATTCTTTTTCATCCCTCTAAGTATATTTTTTTCAGTAGTTGTTCTGGCTTTTCTTTGCTATCTTATTATACCTTATCTTATTTTTTTTTAATCTTATTTATTATTTGTAGTATTTGTCTTGTTTTTTCTGTATGTGTGTGAGTGAGGATGTGTGTATGTCCTTGTAACTTGCTGCTTGTAACAGAGTAATTTCCCAATTTTGGATTAATAAAGTCGACCTATCTATCTATCTATCTATCTATCTATCTACTGTATATCGCAGGAAAATGAACGAAACACATATTAACGTTTTGTGACTTGGCAGATACATTCATTAAGAAAGTTTCTTTTTCATTTCATTCATTAAGAAAGTTTCTTTTTCTTTTCTTTGAACACAACATTTGACACATTTGTTTTCTTTAAAAATGAAAAATGTCACCATCTTTGCCTAAGGAATTAAAAGAAATAGCGGTAAGCGGTTGCAACATTCCGTTAGAAAATGTGATTGATGAAGACAGCGTTAATAAGATTGACTTCAATTGCAATTAACCATGCTAACCATGTGTCTATTGATATTCTGAGAAAATAGTGCACATTGCAATTCAATGTATTGGGAGGCTGCTTTGGAGCTAAAGATGGAGGAATGTTGCTGTGTGAGGCGAGATAGCACAAATAGTTTTTTGTTGATAGGGACAAGTTTTTGCCATTGCATTGTGCTGTGACATATCTTTCATTAAGGTTTAAGCATTAGATTAAACTAGATCCAGTATCCAATAGTAATTAGCTTGAGTATATCGGGAGGCCATTATTCACATTAAAGTAACCTTTTAATAGCTGAGCCTTTAACTCCACTGCAGGTAATGACTTTAAAGAGTGCTTATTAAAAGAGAAATGGTAATGAGCTTTAATAAAGCAGAACAACTTTGAAATGAAGAGCGCTTTTCAATAGAAAAGGATAGAGGGATTGGACCTGTGATTCCATTAACGAGACTAATGATTCTTTATCAGCCCTCTTATGTGTACATGGAGTTAACATTAACAGTGATTGAGGACGGGTTTCAGTGAAAAGATGGGCCTTTTCATTGCCCTTTAAAAGATCAGATAAGAGAAAAAAGAACTTTAGTAATTTAAATCATTGAGAATTGATAACACAAGTCCTATACGACCTCAAAGTCAGCGAGCGGAGCCGAAATCTCCTTCAGCACTTACGGACTGTAACAATACAGTACATCCGTAATTATAAAATGAATCTGTCTCATTATGTGTGAAAATGAACCGAATGAAAGGAAGTAGATTAAGCGATACAAGAGTCAAAATTTGGCTGAAAAAAATGTGACTCATCAAGTGTTTTTTTTTTTTATTTCTTCTTCAATTTTGCAGTGTCTGTGGGCTGCTTTGAAATGTGAAGAACAGAGTGAGGGAAGATTTACTGTACATTCGCACGGAATCAAAAGCTTAGATTTGAATATATATCATGCATTGTTTCCATAACAATAGACCTTCAGGTTTTCAGAGTCAAGACAGTGTGAGAGAAACCAAAAGGCAACTAGGTGGAGAAGACAAAGAATTAAAGAAATACAGGGACAGAGGCAATGGAAATAATTAAATCAATCTTTGGCGAGCAGCTGGAGCAGGACTCCAGCTGACAACAGCACCTGGGTGTGCAGCACAGGCTGCCGGGGGCTGTGAAGCCCCGCCCCCTCCCCCATCCAAAGCCCCCTAACGGCCCTCCGGCCCCTACTGGATCTCTGGCTGCTAACCCCCAGCCACGTCTCCGTGTTTTCAGACAGAGGCAGCGTCGTCACCGTGACGATCGCAGACTAATTAAAGGCATGATTTGTGAAATGCCATCTTTTCATTTAATGAATCAAAGCCATGAAACGCGTCATCACAAAAACACTCCTGCTGGTTTGCTGTGTATTCCTTAAAAAAAGGGTTGGCAAACCTCCCAATATTTTTACGGCCTGTCAATCCGTTCGGCGTGTCAGCATCACCGAAAACAATACAAACGACTCCCTCTCGCTATTAGTGACAACAACTTGCTCTGTGTTCGTACATCACTTTGCTTCATTTAAACAGAAGCCAAACATACGTGTCGAAATGAGTGACTGTGCGGTTCTCAAACAAATGCTTTCCTTCTTCCATGTTCTCTCCTCATCTCAACGTGTTTTAATTAGTCGTGAAAAATGACTTCATTTGGAAGATAAATAACGTGAGCTGCGCGTGTCTGTTTTTGGTTGGCAGGGCTAAAGATGGGTGTTTTTTCACCCCTGTTTCACAGAGAGGGGAGAGACACAATTTGCATAGCTTACGAAGCTACTTAAAGAGCAACACCGATGGTTTCATAATCCTTTAAAACAATATAGAATTTTAGAGTGGCCTGCAAATAAAATAGTGTTTGTAGAAGGGATGTATTGAAAACCTGCTCAAGATCATCGCCATATGTGCACTGTCATCATGCCCGATACTTGATTAAAGATAGTAAATCTTAGTTAATGGCTCTACGCTGTGACAAACACTAATCCTTTTAAAGTTGTTTCTGTCACTGAGTTGAGAATCTATGAGATGTCAGTACAAGCACAGTTTGAAAGTAGCTCCGAGTTTTTGGAGTTTTCTGTTGCATCAAGGTAAAAGTTGCAAATAAAAAAAACATAAAAGAGGACCAGTTCACACTGAAATAATTCATAACTCCAACATCCAGTATGGTTTACACTGGTGCAGTGTTTGAGTGTGTTTCTGTTTCAACTTGCCTTCAGTAAAGTCTGAAGTTTTCCACCTCTTTTATACATTTTGCTTGGGAGTGTCTTCTTTATCAACCAGCAAAAAAAAAAAAAAAAAAAGACTGCATTTTCTTCTAAAAGTTTCTTATTTCATCTTTATTTTTCTCAAACAACTTCATACCACATGCGGAAGAAATTACACGTATCATCAATAAATATTTATTCAGAGGTTGTGGTGAGCAATGGGTGTGAACTCAGGTGTAATTTGGTTTCAGTCTATCAAGATTAATTTTGTCAGGAACATGATGAATGCAACGTGGGGCGACGCTCCGATGCATCAGTGTCATTCCAGATGAGATTTTTCACGGGAGTTGAGAGTTTCTAAGATTAAGTGCAGTATTAGTCAATGTTTTTGGGATAAGACTTCACACTAATTTAGTGAAGAGCAACATCCTGCAGAGGAGGCTCCATTAGCAATGACAATGAACTACAGCTCGGGTGGGGAAATCTGATTAACACCGCTTGCTGGAATTGTGAAGTCGTTTCTCTGGTTGGGAGATAACTCCACATTTGCAGGAATACCAGCTCATAAAGTGCCTTTGTCCATGCCAAAGTCTCTCTTTACTGGAGTGTTGTCAGATTTCATGAGTCCCCACTGTGGCTAGTTTTGACACTAAATTTATTGACAAGTCAAGGGACTTCTGTACAGCATCATATCTGAAAAACCATATCAGAAGAGAGGTATTTGATCATAGTTTAAAAATGTGTTGGTTCTATTTTGTGAAGCAGTGGAATGCGCCAAAATACAAACAGAAGCAAGATGCAATATGGAATGTAATGTGTGTAAAAAGCTGTAGGGTAAGTGTCTTTTCCTTAAATATCTATCCTCATCAGGATTCTGAATACTTACAGCGCGAGCAAATCTTTTCTGCTCTGTGTTTCAACTTTATTTGCAATGTAGGATTGACCTTTCACCACGAAATATCTCTTCATTGTTCCCCTTTTTCTCGAGGAAGTTTCTCTATTGAGATCAGATGTTCTGAATATATAACACTGACAAGCTGCTGTCAGCCTTGATTTCCATTTCTTGCAGAAATATGGTGTTGAAATCCTCTCCAGGCAGATAAGTATCTTTACACATGACTGCCAGATTTGATTGCCTTCTGTAAAAAGGGGGCTGTATTGGAGTCACTCTCAATGCATGCCACAGTGCATTGTATTCTTCTTCTGTTATGCCATACTATGCCCCTCGCAGAGCCCTCATCTAAATAGGAATATTTCTTCCATGCTTGGCTGTTCTCAGAGGGATTGGTGTGCAGCAGGGCTGAGTGTGTTGGCTGTACGGTGTGTGTGTGTGTGTGTGTGTGTGTGTGTGTGTGTGTGTGTGTGTGTGTGTGTGTGTGTGTGTGTGTCGGGGGGAGGAATCCACTCTCTCTGCTCACTCTAACGGAACAAGTGACCTTACCAAACTGGAGATGTCAGCTTGTATTGCTATAAGAAGTGGCTTTTTTGTGTGTTTTTTATGTACTGTGCACTTAGGATGTCTGTTTTATCTTAAGATATGAGAAGTCAAACCACAGATAAAGCTGTTATATGAATTGTAATGACTTATAGTTGGATGAGAGGTTTATTTTTTTTGTTTTTTTGACTTGATTTGTCTCTGAAGGGGAATCCAGGTAAAATCATAATCCCCTGATGTCCTTAAGTACATATTTACCAACAAAGGATGCTAATTTGAAAAAAATTAAATACATTTTAAACATTGTACCGTCTTACCAGATGTCAAATGTGTATACATTATGAATGATCAGTGCTGGAATATAAGTATATTTACTAAAGCACTGTGTTTTGAGGTAATTTACTTGATATTTCAATTTATGCTACCTTCTACTTCAACACACATCAGAGCAAATATTGTACATTTTTATCCCACTACATGTCTTTGAAGGCTTTAGTTACTTTGCAGATTAAAATTGTATCTATGAAACATATGTTTGTATGTATTTGTATATGTAACAGAATATAAAGCAGTAAACATTTGTTCCATCTTGAACAACTACAACTTTAAAATGCTACTTACATATTAATGCATCAGTAATAATAATCCAATAATATAATATGACATAGTTTAACTGCTGTTGAAAACGTCCTTTTTCCAAGAATACTTATTTTTACTCCACATTTTCAATGCAGGCAATTTTTTTTTTACAGTTAAATATTTTTTACAGTGTGGTATCCTACAGTACAGGATCTGAATACTTCCTCTTTCCACTGACAGCTTTATGAATGAAGGCTACAACTGAAGTGATTGAAACAAAAAAGACAATAGTTTTCCCAATGACCAACTGCTACTTGGCCTTTGAAAGTAATTAGATCTCATGATTATCCATCTTCAATTCAATTCAATTCAATTTTATTTATAGTATCAAATCATAACAAAAGTTATCTCGAGACACTTTACAGATAGAGTAGGTCTAGACCACACTCTATAAATTCCAAAACCCCAACAATTACAGTAATTCCCTCAAGAGCAAGCATTAGTAGTGGCTATTGCGACAGTGGCAAGAAAAACTCCCTTTAGGAAGAAACCTCGGCAGACCCAGACTCTTGGTAGGCAGTGTCTGACGGGCCGGGGGGGGCGTGATGAACAGTGGTGATAATAGTCACATTAGAAGTCACATTGACTTGAAGGTTATCGTGGAAGTTCATGTCATAGCAGGGCACATCGTGTCATACTGAGTAGTGCAGTCTCCTATACCGGATCCTGACTACTCTGTGCGTATGAACATCACAGCAGGGCGTTGCGGGATGTAACGTGGCGCTGCAGAGCACGGGTGGAGGCTGCGGATGCAGCAGGACGCAGCAGGATGCAGCCGGAATGTAGAGAATCGCAGAGCATAGCTCTGCGAAGAAGAAATATAAGGACTCCGGGGAGTAAACTCCCAGAGCTAGATTAGTAACAAGCATTTCTGGGACAGGATGCATACAAAAGTAACAAGTAGAGATGAGAGAGCAGCTCAGTGTGTCTTAGGGAGGGAACAGCCTCCCGGCAGTCTAGAATTGTAATAGCATAACTTAAGAGAGGCAGGTTAAAGAGAGGTGCCTGGTCGGGCTAGAACTCCCCCAGCCGGATCGGGCTGTACTGGCCTGCCTCCCTCTACTCTCGCTCGATTATTAATTATACAGTATAGAAAAAAACTGATGACTACGAGGAGAAGCAGTGGGCCGGGTTAGGTGGACGCTTCAACTCCTCGTCCCTAACTATAAGCTTTATCAAAGAGGAGGGTTTTCAGTTTACTCCTAAATGTGGTAACGGTGTCTGCCTCTCGAACCCCGACTGGGAGCTGGTTCCATAATACTGGAGCCTGATAGCTGAAGGCCCTGGCCCCCAGTCTACTTCCAGAGACTCTAGGAACCATAAGTAGCCCCGCATTCTGGGAGCGCAGTGCTCTAGTGGGACAATAAGGTACTATGAGCTCTTCTAAGTATGATGGTGCTTGACCATTTAGAGCTTTGTAAGTCAGGAGGAGGATTTTAAATTCAATCCTATATTTCACTGGAAGCCAATGCAGAGAAGCTAATACAGGAGAAATATGATCTCTTCTCTTAGTTCTCGTCAGAACACGTGCTGCAGCATTCTGGATCAGTTGGAGAGTCTTAATGGACTTATTTGGGCAACCTGATAATAAGGAATTGCAGTAATCTAGTCTAGAAGTAACGAATGCATGGACTAGTTTTTCAGCATCGTTTTGAGACAGGATATTCCTAATTTTGGCAATGTTACGAAGATGGAAAAAGGCTATTCTTGAGGTTTGTTTTAAGTGGGCGTTGAAGGATATATCCTGATCAAAAATAACTCCTAGATTTCTGACAGCAGTGCTGGAGGCCAGGGTAATACCATCCAGAGTAACTATATCTTTCGAAAAACGAAGTTCGGCGGTGCGTTGGTCCTATCACAATAACTTCAGTTTTGTCTGAGTTTAACATCAGGAAATTGTGGGTCATCCAGGATTTTATATCCTCAATACACGTTTGAAGTCTTGCTAACTGACCACTTTCATCTGGCTTAATTGACAGATATAATTGGGTATCGTCTGCGTAACAGTGATAGTTAATCGAGTGTTTCCTAATAATATTACCTAGAGGAAGCATATATAAGGAAAATAGAATTGGTCCAAGCACTGAGCCTTGAGGAACGCCATGGCTAACTTTAGCGTGCTTGGAGGGTTTATCATTAACATTAACAAACTGGGATCGTTCAGAGAAATAGGACTTAAACCAGCTTAGTGCGATTCCTTTAATGCCAACTAAGTGTTCCAGTCTCTGTAACAGGATAGTATGGTCAATAGTGTCAAATGCAGCACTAAGATCTAGTAGAACAAGAATGGAGACAAGTCCTTTGTCTGCAGCAGTTAGAAGGTCGTTAGTAATTTTCACCAGTGCCGTCTCTGTGCTATGATTCTTTCTAAATCCTGATTGAAAATCATCAAATAGACTGTTGCTATGTAGAAAATCACATAACTGATTAGCAACCACCTTCTCAAGGATCTTGGATAGAAAGGGAAGGTTAGATATAGGTCTATAGTTTGCTAAGACCTCAGGATCTAGGGTGGGTTTTTTCAGAAGAGGTTTTATCACAGCAATTTTAAATGACTGCGGTACATAACCTGTTAGTAAGGACATGTTGATCATATCTAATAATGAAGTGTTTACCACGGTAACGCTTCTTTGAGTAGCCTCGTTGGGATGGGGTCTAAGAGACAGGTAGACGGCTTAGCTGAGGATATCTTTAACATTAATTGTTGAAGGTCTATAGGATAAAAGCAGTCCAAGTATATGTCGGGAGTCGCCGTTCTTTCTAGCGGTCCTGCATTTAAAGATGAACTGTTAGAAGTTAAGGGCAAAAGGTGATGAATTTTATCTCTAATTGTTATAATTTTATCATTAAAGAAGCTCATGAAGTCATCACTACTCAGAGCTAGAGGAATAGATGGCTCAGTAGAGCTGTGGCTATCTGTCAGCCTGGCTACAGTGCTGAAAAGAAACCTTGGGTTGTTCTTGTTTTCTTCTATTAATGATGAGTAATAGTCTGATCTGGCCTTTCTTAGGGCCTTCCTATAGGTTTTCAGACTGTCTTGCCATTCCAAACGGGATTCCTCCACTTTGGTGGAGCGCCACTTACTTTCGATGTTTCGTGAGATTTGTTTTAATTTGCGAGTTTGGGAGTTATACCAAGGAGCTAATTTCCTTTGCTTTATCGTCTTCTTTTTGAGAGGAGCGACAGAGTCTAAGGTCGATCCGAGGCAAGTCGTAGCACAACTCTACAAATGTATCAATTTGAGAGGGACTGAGGTTAACATAGAGGTCCTCTGTTATGTTAAGGCACGACATAGACTGGAATGCTGTAGGAATATTTTCCTTAAATTTAGCTATAGCACTGTCAGATAGGCATCTAGTGTAGAAGCTGCTATCTGGTTTAGTATGGTCAGGTAGCAAGAATTCAAAAGTAATTAAAAAATGATCTGATAATACCAGATTCTGCGGAAATATTATTAAATCCTCAATTTCAATACCATATGCCAGCACAAGGTCGAGGGTGTGGTTAAAACAGTGCGTCGCCTTGTGCACACTCTGACTGAAACCGATTGAATCCAGTAATGAGTTGAAAGCAGTAGTAAGGCTATTGCTGTCAACGTCCACATGGATATTAAAATCACCAACAATAAGTACTTTGTCTGATTTAAGGACTACACATGATAAAAACTCTGAGAATTCAGATAAAAATTCAGAATACGGACCTGGAGCTCGGTAGACAACAACAAATATAATTGGCTGTACTGATTTCCGTGTTGGATGTTGAAGATTAAGAACAAGGCTTTCAAAAGAGTTATAATTTAGTTTGGGTTTAGGGTTAATTAACAGGCTTGAATCAAATATGGCTGCAACTCCCCCTCCTTGGCCTGAGCCTCTAGGAATTTGAGTATTAATATGACTGGGAGGGGTGGCTTCATTTAGACTAACATATTCTTCATGGCCCAGCCAGGTTTCAGTAAGACAGAATAGATCAATTTGATTATCAGATATCAATTCATTTACGAGTACTGCTTTAGAAGACAAAGATCTGATATTTAGTAATCCACATCTAATTTTCCTATCCTTTTCTATCATTGCTGTGGTAGTTTTAATTCCAATTAGGTTGTTAAGTGTTGCCCCTCTATTCACCACTTTGTGTGGTCTGTTGTTGATAATTACTGGAATAGTACTAGTACCACATGTTACTGGAATAATACTAGTACTACATGTTATCCTACAGAAAACATTTTCAGATCCATCCACTTGTATAGTGCTATCAGGATCAATACCTGGGGGACATGAATCTGTGATATTTTCAACATAATGTCAATACTTGCCTTGAATCCAATTTATAACATGATTGTCATAACAATGTAATCTTTCTTTTGAAAAACATACAAAGTCCCAATAGCAATTATTTAGACGCCCTATAGACATTAAGGAGCATGCAGTTAGCCATTAGACAGAGATCTTGTCGTACCGTGCATCACATGAAACACCTCTCCTACTTCACATGTTTGGGTCAATATGGCTGCCAAAGATGAATGAATTGGGTCATTTTTCACAGGTCTATTAAGCTCAGTGGTGGAAGAAGTATTTAGATAGTAAGAGTACTAATACCATACAGAAAAGTAAAAAGTCCTGCATTGAAAATGTTACTTAAAGTGCTCATAGTATGCTCATTTTCAGGTTCATAATTGTATTTAGAGGTTATACCAGAATAGGTATAGTTACATTTTCAAAAAACACCATATTTTTGTTGTACTGCACATTGCTGCAGCTCCTCTTTTCACCCTGTGTGTTGAACTCCCTGTTTTATCTACAGAGTGAGACATCTGTCTTCTGTTCCACAGTAGCAAGGTAAGGACTACTAGCCAGTCAGAAGCAGAGTATGAGGGCGTGCCATGCTAGCAGCTAGGCGAGCATTATAACATGTTACAAAGTGACGCACGTTTGTCACAGAAGTAAAGGCTGGACTAAAATAGAGCTGTTTGGAGCAGTTTGTGAACAGTGTTTTCTGGTGGAGATGGTAAGTCCCTTTGGGGTGGACTTTGGGCTTTTTCACTTTGTAAACCTATAACGTGCACAAAAGAGATATATAACACAATAAAGGAAAGGGGAAAAACCAAAAAGCATAAGCATTTTAAGTTAAAGTATTTAAGTATCATCAGGTAAATGTACTATTAAAAGTAAAAGTACTCAATGCAGAAAAATCCTCACATTTTAGAAACTGGAAATGATCCAAACTGTTCTGTGCTTATTCTGCTAATCATTTCAGCTGGAATTGTAGGCCGTTGCATTGTTGGATAGTTTAATTTACAATGAAATCTTGCGCTTTTTAAACTACACGTGTTTTGTGTGCAAAAAATCTTAATTTGTAAAGTAACTAGTAAATATAGCTGTCAGATGAATGTAGTGAAGTAAAAAGTACAATATTTCCCTCTGAGATGTAGTGGAGTAGAAGTAAAAAGTGGCATGAAAAAAATAGACTCAAAAGTACCTCAACATTTGTACTTAAGAACAGTACTTGAGTCAATATACTTAGTTACATTCCATCACTGATTAGGCTGAATTATCCTAACAATATAGTGTTCATACTGAATGTTGTTGTTTTTTCCAATATAAAAGAACTAAATAAGAATAGATATTCCACTCCCATCTAAAGGAAGAAAATGGGAACAGAGTGAGAGTTTGATATGTGTTCAATGCTGAGAGCTATGCATGTATTGAAATATTGTGCGAGCAGTGGTGAGTGTGGTATATATGTTGTGATGAGGAGCTCCAGGTTTGATGGTTGCTGCTTCACACAGTTGAATAATAAATTTGGGGCTATGGGGGTCTGACATTGTCTGCGCTCAGTATAATTAAGCGGTGCATTAGAAAGAGGGGCTGGAATAAAACATGAGTATGTAAATGCAGCCTGGAGCTGATGTTCTAGTGATTATTACAATGCAGATAAAGCATTCCTCACAACTGCCTGTGTCTACTGGAGCCTCCAAAAACATCTGGACCTTTTAATTGAAAAATTGCATGGCGTTTCGCTGTGCTGCTTTGTGCTAAGTGAAGTCAACAATTAAGACGAAAATGTAATTGATAAGAATTGCATTGCTTTATTATTTGGTGTTCCAGTCAGGAAAATTGATTTATCAATTATTTACAGGTCACAGAGCAGAGGCCGTGCGTTTCCGTTCTCATTGCAGCGTCACCTTAAAACATACAGCAGCACAGAGCTGAGAGCATCTCTGGAGTTCCACTGCACCAAATCAATCATAACATGCATATTATGTTCACAACTAATGACTGTTTTGTGCTGGTATTAGTGTACACGTTGATGTGTGATGCATGGTTTGGTTTTTTACATCATGTAACTGTTTGATTATGAATGTGAAATGATGAGAGAACGAAGCAACCCAAAATAAAAGAGCAATACATAGCGTACAGTTTGCAATATTGATGGCATTTATGTGTAGTACATATTACAACAAAGGTGGTAAAAGATGAATTCATTGAAATCTAATGTGGAAAATGTTTGAATTTATAGCAACAAGAGTGACGTGATGAACGTATTAATCAGTTGTGATTATGGCAGCGTTTACACTGGTGTGAGGAATTATCATATGAGCGCATTGGTCAGTTTCTCAGACCTATGACTGGGCTCGAAATCTAACTAAATCTAATTTGATCTATCTTTGTTTTTTTTTAATTCCACCTGCCACATGTCTGAAGATTTATGTAACAATCAACCATAATCAAACTAATGAAACTGCTTCCTTTCCTTCCATTAACTGCCATGTGGATGTTGAAATTGATTGGTAAGATTAAGAGAGTTACTACTAAAACAGTTTTGAACAACAAGAAATATGAGGCAGTGCAGACCTGAGGGATGAATAGAAAAGTTGTATGTAATGAATGATTTAAACCACGCAAAAATCATGTTTGACAAAATCCCATATATATTCTGTACCAACTCCTCACTGAAGCTATATGATGTTCACAATGACTTCATCCATCAAATTTCAAACACCTGACACTTTTGGATCTCCGCTAGAATTTCACATAAAGTTCTGGCAGTTAGTGAAGTTTAAGGGTGTTTTAACGAATGCATCAACTCTCAAATATTGTTTGTAGGTTCCATCCCTCGATTTCTGTTGTGAAGAACAGCAATAGCTGCTTTATAAAGGTATCACTAGACTATCATGGAAGCAGTCACTTGTAATTCTGCATATACTGTACCTGGATGTAGTCAACATCGACGATATTTCACTTCTGGGATTGTTCAGGTGCCGCCAGAAATTCACCGGCTGTCCCTCATTTTGGACGGATGTCCGTCACCTTCCGCTTTCTTGTGTTGCTATTTTAGAACTATGGTTAACTGCTCCTCAGATCTCTGCAGGGTAAATCCAGACAGCTAGCTAGACTATCTGTCCAATCTGAGTTTTCTGTTGCAGACTAAAACAACTTCTGAACGTACACACGTTCCACCAAAACAAGTTCCTTCCCGGGGCTATTTTGCAGCGGCACCGTTGCTTTGTCCGGCGCCCAAGACAATTGTGATTGGCTTAAAGAAATGCCAATAAACCAGAGGACGTTTTTTCTCCCATCCTGGAATGCTGTGTGGACTTGCCAGACCCTCCTCTGCAGCGCTGCGGAGGAAGGTCTGGGAATGCGAGACTAACCTAGATGTAACGTGATTCCTACAAATGCCCCACAAATCACTGGGAAAAGAAATAATTGAAGCGACAAAAAAAAAAAAATCAAGACAATAACGATGTGCACTTCATTTTAACTGTAACTGTTACACGTAGCATGGCTCCCCTCTGTGCACACTGATGCTGAGGAGTCCACATTTGATCCGAGTGAGTCCAGTCTCTTTTTGATGCACGGCGAACATTCCTTCATCGTCCCTGTCTGAAGTCTCTAGATTAGTGGGCCTGGGGCAGAGGCTGTTCATCTGCCAATATGGCACCAGCCTGAGTGATGGGCATGTGGCAATGTCACTAATGATCACACCATAATGATTCGCTGACAGGGTAGGAGAGCAATAGATTGTCACTGGGGGTTGAGTTAAAGAGGGGGCCCTAATGATGTGCCTGCAAACACTGCCGCAGCACCTCCTATATCACTCCATCTCTTTACTATATACCACTCATCAGGTTCCTCTCCAATGGAGGGAGCCACTGTGTTGTGTCTCAATGCCATCTCGCGACGCACTGTAAACATCTGTCACCCCCGTATCTATATTTCATGCTATTACCTTTTAGGCCTTGGGCTGCGAGCTGTATGCCTCGGGGTACTTGATTTCCGCCAGCATGAGCTTTCAGCGGAGGAAGGATCAAGTCGTAATCATGGTGCTGCGTGCCGGTGTTTTAACAGCGGGTGTCCTATATACCAACGTCCCAAGTGGTTTCAATTCTGTAGCACTCAGCTAAATGAAAAATTCCTTATGACCTCTATTTTTATCAGATGCTCTGTTAGCCCTGTCTCCCTTTTTTCTTTATCTACCGTAGTTATTTTAACCTGCCATGAGAATGCATCTAACAGGTTACAATGTGCGCAATGTATATATTCAGAACGTTTAGAAATAGAAAACATGAAAGCCTCATTGTTTTTTTTTTTTTTTTTTTACACGAAGCAGATGACTCATATTGCTGACTAAATACACAACACAGTTTTTCTTTAATAGTCCTTAAAGCAGTGTTGTGTTGGTCTCAAAACCACTTCTTGAAGGTCTCGTCTCGGAAACAACCGCATTTTTACTCGGTCTTGTCTCGGTCTCAGATAAAGAGGACTCAGGATTTTATTTCAAGACTGGTCAAGACCACAATCAAGGCATTTCTTATGATACACGTATGGCAATGAAAGAGGTGAATGAAGAAGAATCTTAATTTGTTTTCTGTGGGTGTTCTTTTATGGGAATGTGCATCTTTCAGATCAGTTTGAGGAGTGGCTATGGTTGGCATTTTCCACATTTTATCATTGTCATGCAGTGTGGGACACGCAGTGCCCTGGTTTTGGTCTTTACTCGGTCTCGATACACTCTGGTCTTGGTGATGACTTGGTCTCTGTTTAGGTGATCTTGACTGCAACACTGCCTTATAGTATTCTCAGTTGTTTGGCAGTGCACATTTAACAAATCTGAAATTTGCCTCGGAATACAAAGTTTTCCGATTGTGAACTGTTGTCATAGATCTAATGTCTAAAGTGTGATGAATCTATTTGTACTACTGCAATTTTATTGTATAGTAGTTCAAGTAACGATTCAACAAAAACAAACTGTAGAATGGTAACAGTGTACAAACGTCACACTGATAACTAAGGGCGGGGGAACTCCGGCTCAAAGGGAGTGTCTAGATTGAAATGTATGGGCAATACTTCAAGTAAAACAAGTCAGCGATGTGTTTTTCTTTATAAAACACTCAAAACCCTTGCATGCTGTTGGCCCACCACACAGATGAGCAAAGACTGAACTGTACATTATATTCATTTTGATGTTTTTATTGACTATTAGTTATGTATTGTATTTATTAATCGTTGAACATGAAAACAACTGTTTCATTTTTCATGTCAAATGGTTTGTTTATTGAGTTGAAACACATTTTTGCCATAATAAGAAATGTGTAGGCTCATAATTAACAACAGTGTGGCCAGTTGAAGAAAAACTAATTTTGTTGTTGTTAGTGCCCAAAGAAAGTAAGAATCACAACAACAACAAAAAACAATACTTTTTTCTGTATGGGACCTTTACAGTCTTAACAACATGTACACATGTATACTTTTTACCATATGTATTTTCAAGAACATACAGTAGATGTGTACTCTGCACGTATCCATCACACTCCCACAGACAGCCGTGTGGATTGAAACATAAGTGCCTCGCATGATCTTAACTCACGGCAACATTTTCAAACAGCAGCAGCACTAGAGAACACTTTAACCCCATCAGTGCATTTAATTATGGTTGGACCTGATTCAACGCTCATCCTCTCAATATTATTTTATCTCATTTAAGGGGAAAAATGAAAGGTGGCAAGAGAGAGAAAAAGCGGCAAGTACTTTCGTAATTTAAGAGAGTGTTAATGAGTTGGTGCTAACCTTTCTCAGTTATCCATCATCCGGTAATGGAGGCAAGGATCCCTTTTCCAATCTGCTTCATTAAAAACTTCTATTAAATCTAAATATGACGCCACGTACCGCGGAAATTAATAGAGTTTCTGAATGTCTAATTCATCCTTATGGTGCTAAAATCCTCCTTGAAAGTTTTACCCGCATTGATTTTATATGAATATTATTTAGGAAGACAGAGGTCCTTAAAAGCGTGTCTGAACAATAAAATGCTCAACCAGAATTACTTGAGACTGAAGTTGCATCATTAGCATTACATTCATCATAGCTGCTGTATATTATGTACAGTGGATTGTTTGGAACAGTTGATCCCTGCAGCTTTATGGTTGGGGGGAAACCAAAGTAAATTTGGAACTCCTGTTTGAATGGACTAATGGCCTGAGGTTACAGGGACACAGCATTCCTCTTTAATGCTACAAATCTGTTTAAGTGCAAAGTCTATGGGGCATTTATGGCATCACAGGTTATAGTATTTACCATATCTTTATGAGTTTGAATACAGCACTTGACCCAATGTACACATCTCTTTCATCTCTCTCTCATTATAGTTTGTTTCTTCTTTAAAGTAATGTCACATGAATTGAAAAAATCTGATTTCAACTGGAAAACAAACAGAAATTTTTTTCTAATAATGTTTCAGTAGAGGACTTTTGTTGTTGTTGGTTTTTTTTTGCCTTTTAAAATGGCAACCTTTTATAACTTATTTATCAGTTATTATAAATGTAGAAGTAAAAATAGCAATACCCCTAAACAATTTAAAAACTCCATTATAAGTAAAAGTCCCACATTCAAACATTTCTGAAACTAAATGTATAGATGTATTATCAGCTAAATGTTCTTAAAGTATCAATGTTTACATATTAAATTATATAAAATTGTATTATTGTTGATGTGTTTAAATGTTTTGGCTGTTCAAACTGGCTTAAACTGCTCTATGTCATGTTGGTGTTGTATGGTTTAACATTTGTAATTTAATTTACTGATCATGGGTTTTGTTTGTTAAATCTTAATCTGCAAGTAACTACAGATCAAATCTATCAGTGAAAGTGGAGGAGAAAGAGTTGTTTTTTTAACTCATAAAATGAAGTGAAATACAAGTCTGAAGTAGGCATAACAGAAAATGGAAATAATTGAAGTACCTCAATATAGGACAGTACAGTGCAGTACTGGTTCCACCAATGCAACTTACAAACGCTAAAAAAGTACTCCTAACTTCTATACTTCTCGTTTCCTTGTAATGAAGTGTTATACGGGGGAAGTAGGCGACTTTAGAGCAGGAAAGGAGAGAAAAGGGAGACAAAATGTTGAATAGCACTTTGTGTACTAAACTCTCCTTCAATCAAATTATTAATGCTTTTCTTTTAAAAAAAAATACAGTTGATTTAGCCTAGCTCCAGCTACCATAAATGCATCACATTTTGACATGATTTCCATCTCAGAAATAGAAAAAGAGACTTAAATCTTGCAAACAGTCAGGTCGCAGCAATATTTCAATTAACACACCCTTCAGAAAACCTGCACTCAGCAGTGTTATTTGAATCACCGGTCAGCATCCAATATTCCTGCCTGTGAACACATGCTTAAAAGATGTATCCTCTCCATAATCTATGTACATTTACTCAAAAAAGGCTCACAAGCATATTATTCTTATTCCGAGTTAGAGAAGACAACCAACTCCTGGAATCTTTCAAAGAGAAATAATAATCTGTGTCGTGGGTAGTTTTCCCTCTTATGCAAAATCATATTTCCAATAACCCATTTTCAGCAATTTTCTTCAAATGGTTTGTTGGCTTGAAAAGGGCCTGGCTATATCTCCAAACCAGATGTGTGCAGTTGCTGTGTCAATCCACTACCCCCAAAGTCCTCTTGGACGATATGGAAAAGTGCAGGAGGGCAAATGGTGAAGTCAGAGATTCCCCCCTCCCTTTCTCGTCATAAATCATGCTTGGCAGCACAGAATAAGCTACTTCTAGAGACATCGCTACTGGCACTATACCCATTGCCATTCATCACCTCCGAGGAACTACAAAAAGCTACACACAAAAAAGAAATCACCACGAGCTACCCATGTAACCTCTGGACCAACACCACCAACATTAGCACAAGTGCATTCCTCTCCTGAAGACAAGGCAATGTTTGCCACCTGTACAATCATTTCTTTTTATTGCCAGCGTGGCCTTTTGGAGAATTTAACAGAACTAATTGCTCTTCATTTTCTCCCAGGGATGGATATAATCTAATGAGGCATTTGAGACGGACAATGTGACTTTTCTCACGTGGAAAGATTTTTCAAAGAGTAAAACTCTTAAGTGTCGAGTGAGAAGTTGAGGACTTCTTTTTTTCTGTGGTAAGAATAGTTTCTTTTGGTCATTTTAACTTCATGGACAAATCCTGACAGCCTGTAAAATCAAATCCCAAAGCATCTGTTAGTCAGAACGGTTTTCTGCATCACTTCCATTCTTTTTTTCTAGTAACCTTTTCTAAAAACCAAGATAGCAAATTCAGAGGCATTTGATGAACTTTCATTGTCCTTTTGCTCTGGTATTCATGCAGTGCAATACAGAACATACCAGCATGCTAGAAATGATGTGCCAGACTCCCTCTACATGAACTAACCTTTAGCCTGCACCGTAAAATAACTGCTTTTTCATTTCCCTCCAAGGGATCTGACGGGCATGGCAGTAATGGCTCTGATGAATGCCAGAATAAACAGACGGTGGGAGACAAGACAAAGACGAAGATGAATGTGTCTGAAAGGTAGGATTCTTGGCAGTTCTGAATTCAGTGAAAAACCTGGATTTCTATTTTGGAATTCATCCGTTTGCGTGAAAAAAAACTTCCAGTGTTCGTCCAGACAAACGTGCACTTTTACGTGCTTAAATCTTGGCCGTGGACCACAATAAATTAGCCAAACTGGTCATGGATGGACAAAGTCTCTCTCTCTCTCTCTCTCTCTCTCTCTCTCTCTCTCTCTCTCTCTCTCTCTCTCTCTCTTTGAGCATATGTTTTTGTTCATCATCTTTGGTTCTCCTGCCAGCTTCAGTATGACCCAGCTTTGGCCACGGTGGATGTGGAGGTTTATGTTAAAAAGGCATCCATTTGTCCCAGTATGTAATGATAATTATTAATAATAATCATTAGAACAGTTCAACTTATACAGTTAACTCAAAAGCACTGAAATTGACTTAAATTCCCTCACTGCTTTCAGCTTCGGCCTCTATCTCTCCATCGTCACCCCATCCAGATACTCTGCAGCAGACAGTGGCTGTCTATTTATATCAAGGCTGCCCAATTTGGGGCTACCTTTGTTTTGGCCCCCCCATGGCATTTGACATGTTCATGCTTATTCTCCTCTTATTTTAAAAGTGCTGTAAAATCCTTACTATAATGACTACGGAACTTTGTTTTGTGCAGCTAAAAAGCACTTAATCAGAGTTTTACAGCAATGTAAAGCACAGTGCTGGTAAACTTCCTTATTAAATTAAAATGATAAAAATTACAAAAAATACAGTATTTCTTCCCTCTCCCGCTCCCCCTCACGTGCTGTGAGCCGTGCTCACGTCACTGGTTTTGAGTCAGCCAGTCAAGATGGAGCAATCAAGGCAGTGCCACACTAATAAAAGAACATTTAGTAAATCAGTTGGAGCCCTAATGTTGAAAGACTTGAAAAACAAGGACAGGGCTCATGTCTCCCACTATTGCAAGTGATAAATAACTGTAAACTGTAATATGGGAGATAATGCAGATTAAAGAGCAGTGTTATTTTCAAAATTTTATTTCAGATTTTTATATGTTCATTTTCTATAAAAAAATAAATTTTCTCATAAAATCAACATTTACTTTTTGGCCCATGGCCTTTCATCCAGGTACATTTTTGGTCCTTTATATGAAAGAATTTGGGCACCTTAGATTTATATGAAAGTGTTTTCCTGTAGCTCAATACTGTAAATGACCCTGCCTATCAATCTAGTGCTGAGCCTAGCAAGCTAGGTTGCACCACCACTTTATTTATTACCTACAGTATTTATTAAAAATATTAACATCAGTGCACATTTAAAAAAAAGTATAAGCCCTGTTGCTATTGAGTGTGTACATTTGCTCTCATTAAGAGGTATCAACAGATTGTTTTTACTCATTTTAAGTTGAGATGAGAGTTTAAAAAAGAAATTAATTCAGAATCCTGATTATTATCAAAGTTACTTGAGGGTCCCTATTAGCTTCACAGCATGCATGAGCAGTATATAAACACTTAAATAAAATGGATAATAACACACTACTATAAAATTAAGCAGATATAAAAAGAAAATTGTATGTTTGTTTAGCTCGTGATCACTCACAACGAAGGATTCATACCTTGTGCATGAACTGAAATTGATGATTGACAGCAGCATGATAATGCTGTAATCATATGTATCGATAGGCTATGATTACACAAATGAAAACATTATTGCACAGGCTAGATTCTCGACCCCCGCCCCAAAACAAAAACAAAAAAACAAAATCTTAACTCAATGTCCACTTACTGGATTTCTTCCGGAGCTTTTAGCCACATCTGCATCAGTTTGCTCAGTTGTCATGAGAGTGAAGTATTCATGAATGCTTCATTAATAAATCGAATTATAATATGCACTTAAACATTATTTATAATAAATAAACACAATTAATTTATCCATTAATTAAACACAACTGCTGCTACAGGAAGAGTTATATTTGTTGAAAAATACATTAATAAAAACTTGAAAACCTCCTTATGTACATTTAAACCCTGTTCTCACAACCCACTGCTGAGTACAGCAGTTGATGTTATTGTAATGATGATATAGTGTATGGTCTCAGAGGTTATGGGTCATTGGAACAGATAGTCCCTGCACATACACAATCCCCCACTATCACGCCTAAATGGGCAGCTGTATTGGTTGCCATGTTGCCATATTTCCCAACATCCCCCCGCATGTCTCCAGCCCCCAAGGGAGAAACAACAAAAATGGTAAGTGGAGTGTAGCGTATAGTGTCATAGTACCAGACTACAGGTGATTGTTTCTGTGGATTTTTTTATTTTTTTTTATTTTTTATTTCATTGAGAGGACACTCTGAACACAGTGATAGCTTAGCTGTGTTGTATCTTAATAAAGTTCTCATAAATCGGAGCTGAGGAGACGGCCGGGGCAAATTTACATCCATCATTGTTGGGACAAATATTGATTAAGATGAGCACGCGGAGTGTGAGCTGTTGTAAATGGTCGGGTGTTTTGCATCAGTGTTGTTGTTTAAAGGAATAGTTAGACATGTTGGGAAATATGCTTATATATGCTCTTGATGTGCTACAGAAATGTCTGAAACATGAGGCATTTGTGTTACACTTTTTACCCACAGTAGAGAAATGTGCTGCTTATTCATGAATGTTTCCTTAAAATTGTCCTTCACGTCTTCCCAGGATAATTCACCTGTAGCTCATTGAACCCCAAAAAAATCGGATTCCTCCCAGATACCTGACCTTACCGAGGACTTCCACTTTAATTTGCATTAAAAATGTGAAATATAGATGGATGAAAAATTTTCTTGGATTGGTTTCTGCGGAGCAATATGAAAATTTACAGTTTGCATTAATATTAATGCATCATTATCAGCTGTCTGATTTCATAAATAAGTACAGCAGTGTCAGGTCTGGTATAGATCACTTGGATAGGGCACACTTTGCAAAACCACACTTTGTGAATTTAATTGGGAAAATTGCAAATCAGGTAGTCAGCCGTATAACTCATTGTCACATTTAATCAATAAACTTTGTAAATCAACTCATTTAATTTATAAATGATCGTATATAGATCAGGCAACCAATTAAACAATTAGCATACATTTAGCAATTAATTAATTCACGCATTAATCACGTCATTACAGTTCAGATTTTAAGCCTGCAAATTTGGGAGCAGACGTGCAGGCTGGCATTGGAGCAGTACATCATGCCTGGGGAGTGCAGATTGTGACACAGCTAGATTTACTGTGCTAAAAATCAATGCAATTAGGAGAGAGGCTGGAAGCTGGCCTGGGGTCCAGCGTGGTCTTTAGGACATGTTTGACACACACACACACACAGACACACACAGTCATACTTCAAAATGTTCACTTTTTTTATTTGAGACATACAAGGGCATCATTAGCAGCGATAATACTGAATACCCATAAGTACTCAGCAAAATATCTGACAAACTGCTTAAAGGTGCTGTGTGTGGCATTTTTAAACATCAATATGTCATTGTCAAATTAATTGTGACACCTCGGTATAATTACCACAAACAAATGAGACAACGATCCAGATAATTGGTTGCCCCTGTCTCACACCATCTTTATTGATGTTAGCGCTTATCAAAATTAAGAACACATTCCTCATGAACCCCTTTGCTTACCATACTTCTGCTCCGGTTCAGTTTACACGTTGCCATCGGCGTTTTACTCGGTCCATCGTCTCTGATCAAGAGGAAGCTTTACCTCTATCTGTGTCCAACTCTGTCTCCTGTCCCACTTTCTTTCGGGGGAGGACAATCTCAAAAATACATATCAGTTCCTCCAGAAAAATGAGATTATGCGATTGCATAATTCAATGAATAATCAGCCAAAGTCTGCATATTTATGCGGGGGCTGCATTTTTTCAAATACGCCGCACTTTTGCCGCATAAATTGCCGCATAAATTGCCGCATAAATTGCCGCATAAATTGCCGCATAAATTGCCGATTTCCGCGCAAAATATGCAGGGCTTGCATGATTTCATAATCCCCATAATTTCGTTGCAATAAAGTCACAATTATCTTAGCAGAAAATTGAAAAATGTTGCGTTTACTTCACACAAGAGCAGCCATTTTCCCCTGCCATGGGAACGTTATGAAGTGACGTTATGAAGTGACGTTATGAAGTGACGTTATGACGTTATGAAGTGACGTTATGAAGTGACGTTATGAAGAGACGTTATGAAGTGACATTATGAAGTGATGTGAACATCATCGAAAAGCAGGGTGTTGGGGTAATCACTTTTTTTTCTCTTTTTCATCAAACCGCAGTTTTTGCAAGTTCCCACAATTTTTGCAAGTTCCAGCAATTTCAGCGCATAAAATTGCATAAATATCCCGCATTTCTTAAGAAAACGTGTCGCATAATCAAGGATTTTTGCCCGTAACAATCACAAAAAAACTTTTTTTTTTCTGGAAGGACTGACATATAGGCTTCTTTGCTTGGCCATGAGCAAACAGCCAATTACTTAAATTTTTAAAAACAAACTAGCACTTGTGTGATTTGGGTGTTGTGAGCTCTCTGGCTCGCTCATAACTCAAACTTTCCCATACTAGGTGTTAAATACTTAATAAATAAAAATACAATACAGTGAGAGAGTATGTTTAAAAACAAACTTTAAATTAATTAAATGAATGATTATATATTTTCATTCTGTTAAATTCTGTCTTTTAATTTATTGAAGTGTCACAAGGAAGGCTGTGTTAAGATGCGTTACTTTGGTCACCAAATTTAGGGGCAAAAGGCCAATGCTTGAAAAACATGACGTCCCTGCATAGTTCAATCAATAAATGCCAAAGGCAATTCATGCCAATTTTTTGAACATTCTTAGGTCATGGCTGGCTACTTTTTAATTGTATTTTAATAAAGAAGGAAAGCAGAGGCGCTTTAAGTTAGGAAAAAATAAAAATAAAAATAAAATCATCATTTCTCATTTATCTTCATTTTTTAATATCACAATAAATATTGTATTGTGGACTTTTTATCGTGATATTTTCATACTGTGAGTTTTTTGGTATCGTTACATCCCTACTAAACATAACTAACATTATGTTGTGGTGGCATGTATCGGCGCCATGGAAACAATGCAAATGGAAAGTCAATTAGGATGCTTTGTCATGGTGGACAAATGTGTTCAACACAGCCCTGTCTCGTCTCAAAGTCTGCATAGGGAGGAGGACGAGGTGGTTGGTTTGTTAAAGAAACATGGGACTATCATAAAGGAGGCCGCTGTTTGTGTCCCGTGTAAAACCAAAAATCCACGTTGATCAATTTTTTAACGCACAGTTGAAGTAAGAAAAATGCACTTAACTTACGTACATATTTTTACCCAAACCATCATCTTTTCCTAAACCTAACTGTAGTTAGTAATGTTGCTTGATGCATTAACCTGAATTGTTTCTATGGTAGTGGCATGAAGGAAAATGAAAATTGAGCGGAAGTATGTAACTTAATTTTTCTTCAGTACTACGTCTGGGTTTGCGGTATTTAAAATATTTGGCGGTCCAATCAGTGAACAGAGGGTGGCTGAGAACATTGACGTTGAGGTCATGACGTGCGCTAGTTTGAGTTATAGTTCCGTAATGGCGGCGGAGAAAGATGCGGTCCGTTGCGGCAACGCTGCCGAACATCAAGAAGTTAATTAAAGCCCGAGCAAGAACAATCTTTGCTGAGTTGTGTTGGTGGCCATGATGTTGGTGGCCCTCCTCCCCACGGGGTTCGGGAACAGTTTGATTTTCCAGCTCGCTCCGTTAGTGGTAAAGGAGTTGGCTAAGGCTAACGCTAGCGTTGCTAAGCCCATAGTTGTTGTTGTCTCCCCTCTTGTTAGCCTGGTCCTACCAGACAGTACTAGGAGAGCGGAACCAGGCTACCAGAGTGGCTCTGGGCAGATCCAATAGTTTTAAACTTCAACAGAGTACCCGCCTTCAAGGAAGTTAACACTTGTCAATGGAGAGTGGCCAGACTCTCTGTACAAAATGAAATGTACCAGAGTCTGGTAGGACCAGGCTAATGTAATTAGACATGCCAGCAACACGTAATGCAGTGTTAAGAGGTCGTGGACATTTCATGTATTTCTTTGAGATCAGGTTGTGTTTATTAGAGATATGTTAGCTGAAAACAGCTGCCTGCTGTGCCCAAAAATAATGTCAATGAGAGCTGATAGAGTCAACCAAAACAGTAAAGTTGCGGGGAAAAAACAAAACAACAAGTGTAAAGGTAATTAAACACTCCATAGAGTCTGGTTATCATTGTCTGTGGGTTTGTCACTATAAGTGAGCCCTCAGACATTACACACAATAATTGTATCCATTGTTGTTTTAAAGTATGCAGCTCACAGAGTTTGCATTAGCATTACCAACGCCCCATGTCTTTAAACTAGACTTTGAGAGCATTCCTGAGCAGCAGAGGGAAAGGTGAGTTCAGGTTTGAGATGTTGTGGAAAGCTGCCCTCAGACACAGGATGCGGCAGGGTTGAAGAACTGTCCGGGCCTTGGGTTGCTGATTGTCTCATCTGTCTTGGCTAAGTCAGCAGGATGTGACAGCCGCCCTCTCTCTGTTACCCGCTGACCACTGGGCTTGGCATCCTCTCCACTCACCTGCCCTATCACCGCCTCCGCCATATCTCTACTCCTCGCCTCACTCTCACCTCAAAGTCTTTGCAGCAAGAATGAGGATCAACGCCTCGGTGTCAAAGAGGAGCGATGCCAGCTAACAATTTCTGACTACGGACTTACAAGTAGCGGTTCCGGGTGCTGACTCCTGTTTGTTGGTTTTTGATAATACCCCTGACAAAGTGTCAAACCTTCACTTTAAACGTACAGTAAGTGACTTATCAGATAGTTCCTTTAGTTAACAGAGAATGCAGTTGTTTCTAGAAGTAATAGTTTTGGAGACATTTTTTTTTTATATTGCATTCATTGCATAGCCATATAATGTATAATAGTAAAATAGCTGGGAACTAGCCAGACAACTTCCATTCATTGGATATTGTATGTAGAAGATGGAGCTTCCTCTTCATCCTCACTGTGTCATCTTGTCTCTGTGCCTGTCACTCTTAGAGGAACTGTACATGTATGCACGTGTTTAACATGCCTGCCTGTGTTACGGTTCTCTTTTTTTTTCTTCATTTTTTTCAATGCAGCGTGTTGAAATCATATTATGGTGTGTCATGTATGATTACTGTGCAACATGAAATATCATTTTTTAGGAAGGTTTACCTTGTCAGACGCCCATATTTATCAACTAAGATTGGAATATTTGTTTGATGTTATCTGCATGTGGTCTATCAACTTTGCCAAAAGCATACATCCGCTGCTGTGTATTTCCAATTCGGCATTGCAGCACCAGGATATTATGCTAATGGTCTCAATCATATACTTATGAGCAACATAAAAGTCAATTTGATATATTTTACATCTTAAGATCCCGTGTTCTAATTTTTTTTTTTTTTGTATTTTACTCACTCACCAACAGTCCTGATCCCAGACTTGAAGCCGGCTCGTCAGGGATAACAGATGAGCTTAGATGAACAGTGTCAGGTAAAGTGCTGTGAAAGACATTTAATGTGTTTTATATCAGTGTGTCTGAATTGTCCAGGAACACTTGAATCACTCAGTGTCAACCAAATACGGCGTAATGAGACTCGCCTCCTCTCATCTGAAGACACATGTCTCTCTGCTGTCACTCAGGCTAACGCAGGGGGGAGAAATGGGATTTTTTTTCTAGCTTTTTGAAGCACATAGGCTATAGGATAGCTCTCCATTTTGCATCAGGAACTGCTCATGCGGGATTATTTCATTACGAAGTCTCCCAGAGAGAGGACAGAGGTCACACTCTGGAGCTCATTCAAACATCTGGAGTTCAGGAACATAAATTATCAAATGAGGCAGCAATCTGATTGAGACACCTAACTGTTTTTCATGGTGCACTTGAAGGTATTTGATTTCTTTACTCTTTTTTTACTTTTTATGTCTATCAAGCTTGAGCTGTTTTGAGCGTTAGATTAGTCTTGGCTATGAAACACTCCCTGAGTCTCTCTACTTGTGGTTTTGCTGTGCTTCTTCCACTGCTATGACACAGTCTGGCCTGACAGGAGAAGGTTCCAACAGGATGTTACTTGATGTCTATTTGACTCTGACTTTCCTCCATTGTTGCCAACACAAACCATCGGTAGGCAGGGTCCAGTGTTGTCACCAACTATAAAGGAGAAGCTGTATGGGGGATGTTAGGTTGTTCTTACCGAGGCGGTAATGACGGGAAGGGGCGTGGCCTAGCATCTTAGCCTCCTTTCGGTTGTCACAACTTGAAAAGGATCGACTTTGAGCGGAGAGAGATATCTCTAATTATCCCCACCTGTGCCCGGCTACAATGGGCGGGTCGGGATGAAGCCATTAGCTGTCTCTCCACTGGCACCACCAAGAGTTTGTATACATCTGTGTCTTATTTTCTTTTCTGGCACAATCAGTCCAGCAAGCTAAGCAGGCATGACCGGATTTGGCAAGTTCCAAGGACTTTGGCAAAGTTAGACAAGGAGGAAGCGGTGAGATGTAGAGAGGGGGATGAGCTGGCATGGACTCTGTGTTTGCTTTCTCCCCTGCCTGTTACTTGAGCTGGGTGTGTTGCTTGGAGAGGCCGCTGTGTTGGTCAAAACAATCCACCGAACGCTGAAGGAGACAGAAAGGGAGAAAGTTGCCGAGAGACAGAAAGGGGTGAAAATGTGATTAAATGAGGTTCCTTTTAGACTGTGGAACTGTTGGTATAATTTTGGTAACATGCAACAGAGTCTTTCCACGCTCCAGGTTATCTCTGTTGTGCGGGTGCTGTTCAAGATTATTGGGATACTTAAGCTCATCTCCCATTTGACTCATAGTGCTTGATAGAAAAAGGCTCATTGTGATTTCAGTATTGTCAGTTTTGATTAGCTGAGTCAAGCCTTTGTCTGGCCCTGCAAGTGTGCATGTTGTCAAAGCTGTTTACGAGCAATGACCAGATATGAAGCCCAGACTATTGCGGTCATGTAAACAGCCACATCTGTTTGAACCCACCTGCTCCCCAGTGTTTACTGGCCCTGTAAATAATGAAATAAGTCCAGCGTATTACATATATTATAAATAGTACAGCAGCATTGACTTTGCATCAAACAACACAATAATTAATCAGTCTTATAAAAACAAAACAGTGCGTAAATTAAAAGTTATCCAAAAAGCCCATGCATATATATATATATATATATATATATATATATATATATACAGTATCTCACAAAAGGGAGTACACCCCTCACATTTTAGTAAATATTTCATTATATCTTTTAATGGGACAACGCTGAAGAAATTACACTTTGCCACAATGTAAAGTATTAAGTGTACAACTTGTATAATAGTGTAAATGCGCTGTCCTTTCAAAATAAAAAGTGTAATTTCTTCAAGATATAATGAAATATTTATTAAAATGTGAGGGGTGTACTCACTTTTGTGAGATACTGTATATATATATACTCTCTTCAGAGCTATGTTTTCTTCTCAGGTGCAGCTATGTATGTATTCATTCATCCAGCCCCTCATTCATTCATTTCCGTCTTTATTCATTTATACATCTTCCCTGAGTGTTTGTTTTCATTTTAGTCCCTTGAACCTTGCCACCCTGTGTGTGACACCCGGGCAGTGAGCGAAGACGAAGAGGCGGGCTGGTTCAGAATGATCACTATCATTAACATTCACGGGGGGTTCACTTATCATCCCTGACTGGAGGGACATGGCAGCCATTATGAGACGTCCGCAGGTGGAGCACCATGATACATATTGCATCTTGCCACAATGGATTTATGTATTCAGTAACAAAAGAAAAGTCTAATGAAAAAATACAGAAGGCAATCCTTTATTCCTCGCTCGACTTCAAGTGAGGCCACTATGTCCTGCGATGAGGAGGAGCGTGGGGGAATTCCAGGGCTGTACACGCTGACCTGTCACTCAGGTTGTGTGCTAGGGGCCACACTATACCTCACATTGGCCCCATGTTTTATTGCCAACACATTGCTGCTCATATCCCTCATACTAACTCTTCAGAACAAGGCCATGGATAGACTACGGCATTAAAGTGCTCATATTATGCTAATGTTTAGGTTCATAATTGTATTTAGAGGTTGTACCATGTGGTTTAAATTTCAGAAAACACCATACATTTGTTGTACTACATATTGCAGCAGCTCCTCTTTACACCCTGTGTGTTGAGCTCTCTGTTTTTGCTACAGAGTGAGGCATCTCACTTCTGTTCCATCTTTGTTGGGAGTCGCACATGCGCAGTAAGCACTGCTAGCTAGTCAGAAGCAGAGTATGAGGGCGTGCCACGCTAGCAGCTAGGTGAGCATTATAACGTGTGTTACAAAGTGACACACGTTCGTCACTGAAGTAAAGGCTGGACTACAATAGAGCTGGACTTTGGGCCTTTTCACTTTGTAAACCTATAACGTGCACAAAAAAAGATATATACCACAATAAAGGAAAGGGAAAAAGCCAAAAAGCATAATATGAGCACTTTAAGGGTTATGACTGTATATGACTGAATTGTCAAAAAATCTCATGAAAAGACCAACATCAATGAGATATATCTTATTCCTCTGTACCATAGAGCTCCATTGTTGTCCAAACACCGGGCTTAGGACTTAGAGCTACAGGCGGAACATATTAAGAGATGGGGCGTTGTCTTGTTGGTTTTGGACTTTTAGTGGGATTTGTTGACAATAAGAAAAATATAGTATAGAAACGCCAGCCTTAACCTTCATGTAAAGAGTTGAATCATAACATGTTCATATGAATAAATGTCCATTGTGATACTCTTGGTCACCAATCATACACATTATGATACCTGAGTGTTGATATGATTTTAGCTGTAGTTTCTGCCTCATTACATAAAGGGCACACTTCTTCCTGCATTGGCATTGAATGTTGCATGTAAAGTGTGAAGTGCATAATTGTCCAATATGAATCAAATTCTAAGGGACAATGAGCTGGTAAAACCATCACAGCTCTGACTGGAAGCATTGTTTCATAGCTGATCTCTTGAAACTGCAGTGCCAACACACCCTAGCAATGCTCTTTAAATTGTACAATATCCATTATTGACATTACAGCCATACATTTTACTCGTTATGTGACTATTTTAAAAGCAAACAATCAATGCATGGAAGGGATATTCATCAGTAGAAAATTTACTTTGATTTAATATTTGATCCTATACTGAAGGCAAATAGTGAAATATCACTTAGCATAAGGAAGTTCTCTGATTCCAAATACAAGAAACAACATTAAAAGCCAAGTATTCCATGACAAATTTCCCTTATGCTTGATTAAAGACACAATTTCTATTCTGAAATTTCCTTGAGTAGAAAGCCTCCCAGACCAGTAATAACCTAATTGGAGAGAAGCCTCCAACTAGAGTTGCTCCTCTGTGTCCCTGTGTATAAATAGAGTCTATAATGGACTGAGGTGTGATGCCATCATTCATCTGTGCTCAGAAACACTCCAGGTTCAGGTCTTTGCTCATTTTCCTAATGATGCTCTTGTTTTGGTATGTTTTCACTTTAAGCTTTGTAAGATTTCCGCTTAATGGATACTATTCATCACACGCTTATGTACCCAAGTCCAGTTTACCCAGCAAACTTATTTGACATAACAAATTGCCAAAATGAAAGCCTTTTCAGCCAGGGAATTGGTATATTTTTCAAACCAATAGGTAAATGTGTGGAAAAAAAGAGCACATCCCAGTCCTGTCTTTGAGGTCAGTCTCCATTTTCTGTTCAGTGTGAGCATTTCTCTGCTGTGGTTCGACATCACTGACAAATGAATCTATTGTTTGCTAATTTACTTAACATGGCTATGTAAAGTGCTTTTTAATTTTAAATGTTAATTGACTAAAAGAGGCTTTTAGTGCCAAATTCCATTGGCACCAAATACTGGGAGGTCTCCTAAAAAAAAAATTACGTCTTTTGGGAAGCATATCCCATATGATAGCCCCCGGTTATGCCATGCCTTTATGTGGTAGATTACTCCCTGGCTGTAGCCCAAAAAAAAGCTTGCTTTTTAACCACTGCTTCTCCCATTTGCCTCAGGATGCTCATGGGCTGGCAGGTTGCACAACACATTACCATCCTGCAGCAGCTCTTAAAACACATTTTAGCCCTGAAACACAGCTGGCATCTTGGCCAGCAGTGCTGCGCTGGGCATGGAAGAACCAAACGTGGATGTTAGAGCGAAATTAAAATGGAACCCAGTTGGAATAATGAGAGTGGATCTATCTATGCTGCGTTGTTTGTGCACATTTCATTCCCGGCACATCCCCTGCGCAGAACTAAAAAAAAAACTCTTTGCAAGAGCAGGCCTTCTGATTATTGCAAACTAATTTCAAAGACATTATACATTTGTGAAAGAGGGGAGTTCACTGTAATGCAGTGCGCAAGAGAGTGCTCACATGCATGGCTGCCCCTGTGTGCACGGGTGTGTGCAAGCTCATGCCAAATCCAGGGTCTATGTGTAGAGTTATGTGTTGCTAAACATCACTAAGATCCAACAGCCCAGTGTGATGCCTTTGGTTTCCAATCTCATGCTTCACGCCTGCTGCCCCTCTATCATGGATTCTTATTTACAGGCAGGACCCTCGCTGAATCCCCTGAGGAGCAGATGATGTGCAGGTCTAGGTAGAGACCATATCCCATGAATACTGTCCCTATCACTATGAATACTATTCAAGAGTTCCAGTAACTGATCCAACTATAGCTTCACCATGCGCAGGGCAATGAAGGCTGTCAACTTGCAAACCTTTTTACTTCGGAATGAGGTTATCTCACATGTGAGTAGATGTCTATTGTCAGTTTCAGGAGCCCCAGTCAGCTAAAACCTTACACAGTATTAATCTCTGTGATATAAATGAACTAATGGCATTGACTGATTCTTTTTCTATATCCCGGAGCGGCTGTGGTTTTATTTAACAGAGCGTACAACTCTGCTCCACATTCCCCCCTTTTTTTTTTTAAATGCATCATAAATTATGTCCTATCTTTAAACATGCCCAAAATGAAATGTGCAGGAGGAGGAGACAGTAAATATGAGCTGTCCGGTGCACCTCTTGTCCATGTCATCAAGATGAGTGCATTCAAAAGCACCATGGGAAAGCTAATTGAGGATTTCTGGCCCAGAAACACAAGCCTCCATAAATACGTTATATTTATTTATTTATTGTTTTTAATGATTGTACAGCTCATGTTCTCAAGGCGAAGATATAATGCTGAGAAGTTCATGCAGAGGCGTTCTAACACAAAATAATGATTTTGACAATGCCAAATAAGTCACTTGTCACCCGTCACCATAAAAACTGCTATGATTTTTCTCTACTACACTGAAACCATAAAGGTAGATGTATTATCATACATATAATACATTATGATAACATCTTCATGATGGGGCTTCAATATTACAGTAGTGACATGGCAAACATACCTGATACACAATAATGTGTATGGTAATATGAAGTATATGTTTTTAAATGATGCACTGTGTCTGACTGCTGTATAGAATACTTGACCCATGATATTTTACAATAAAAAAAATATAAACAAAAAGACACTAAAAGATTAATTTGCAGCTCTTTTCTCAATTCAGAACTAAATCCGGAAAAAAAAAACTTAATCTGGCACTTGTTTAAAGGACATCTAATGTGTATTAATTCTCCTGTCAGAGATTACAGATTTTGTTTGAAAAAGGCTGCGGTGAGTGGCAATGCACTGACGTAGAAGAGATGCATAGCGAAGAACTTTTCCAATGGCACACACTGTTTTCACAATTTAGATGGATGCAGGAAGTTTGCTGAAGTAACCTGATGTGGTGGGCTGAAGGTGGATATCCCACAATGCTGCAGCCCGCCACCTCCCATTGTCTTGATAGGGGAGCAAGAGATGTACAGCGGCCTCAAATGGAGGTGGCATCTGGTGCCCAATTTGTCATGCCTGAATTACCCAGGAGCTGATAAAGGCTGAAGTTTTAATAAAAGTTGGGAGCAGCAGATAGCACGGTGAAGGACACTGATGAAGTGTCTTGGGGCCTATTTCCAGCCCGAGATAAGAACCTACAGAGAGAGGTGGGTCGAGGGTCTAGCGCAGTGTGATAATGCGCTGATGCTGAGCAAAAAATAAAAAGTGCTGTTGAAATGCAACACAGCACACATAATGGAAAAAAATAATAAATAAGCAAATAAATAATGATGATGATCTAAACGAGGAGAAGCCAGGGTGGAGGCTGTGGAGTCCTGAAGCGTCTCTGCCTGTAATTTGGCCACCCGCCAGCAGCCATTGCTCACCCTCAGCTGCGACGGCAAGCTCCAGATGTGCCAACGGCACGTTTTGGATTTTGCCAGCTGACTGCACCGTTTGATAGCCCGCTCTCTGGATGCCCATCACCGGCCGCAGAGATAGAATTAAATGATGATGATCTTCCCACAAGTTGGGTGAGGAAACAACGCATATAAATCTTGATTTCATCTCAGCGTGAGAAGTCTTTATCCATCATCACTCTTAATGAACAAGTCATTAGCCGCGATGAATGGCGCTCTGGGCTCCGGCTCGCCACTGCTGCTTTTGTTTGCAGCTTTCGGGGGCAACTTCCTGTGCCCTTTGAGAGGGTCAAACTCATTTCTCCAGATGTGGGGTAACCTCTCTGCTCCTGGGGTGGCTGCACACCCATGTACTAAACAGGGCCTGGAAAAATGAGGATATACTGAGGGTTTGTCTGTTTTTCGCCACATTGTCTGTCTCTCAGCAAGTCTCTGCATGCGCCATCATCCAAAGAAGCACGTTAGCAAACCCGGTGGCCGTCTATTATGGTAATTATATGTGCACAATCTTCCACTTGATGCAAGCTTGCTATGTAAACAGAAAAAAGGGGTTTTGTTGCACTGTAATAGAAAGCTACTGAGGAGATGTAAAAAGCATGCTGTGCTCTACAGCTCCTCTGTAATACAAATGTCTGCCATCGACACTGTGACTACGCGGGATTTCGTCTGTATCTGCAAACGTGATCAGTCTTTTATCTGAACTGATAATTCCTATGTTTGAAATGAATGAGCTGTTTGGTGAACAAGATTTCTTCAAGACAAACATTCCCTGGGAGCCTTCTCTTTATTTAATTTATTTATATTTTCTTTTACAATCACTGTGCCACTAAGAGCATTGTTAAAGAATTTAACAGTGTGCACCAAACACCCCGAGGCTACCCGAATCTAAAACACCTACATAAAAGTTGGATGAAACTGTTGTGATCTTCTCCTCCTGCTTCTCCTCTGAAGTACAACGGTGCTTGAAATATGAAGAAGAAGAAGAAGAAGAAAGAAGGGAATCCAGCTGCACGGCAGTAAATGTGAAGAGATAAAGGTTGACACGAGATAATTGAAAATATCTGGCACCAATACACCAGAGTCTGTGTTTGTATTTGAACATAAAGGAGAAGAGTGGCATATGACTTTCCTTGTTAGTGACAGCTGCCATGTTCCCCAGTCTGCAGGGACGTACTGTACTGGAGGATTCATCTGACTTGTACAGTATGTCTGAAGTTCCTCAAATCCCCCGAGACACATCTTTACATGTTTGATGATTTTCCTGAGGAGATGGTTCCAGTTAAATCTTTTTCAGAAGTTTGGCGCCTTTGAATTCCCTGAACATTTAAGTCCGAGAAATAACAGAGAGTGAGTTTTTAGAAGCTAACTGTTTTACCCACGGGATTATTTCTGTTCTTAACGTTATGATTTCAGTTTCTAATAGCAGTGGGCCCGATGAGCAATGCTACCACTGCACTGTGGTTTCCTAGTGATCAGTCTAATGCTTCACTTGATGAAATAGAAATTTACGGATGTTGTGGATACGCACCATATTTATCTGTGTTTCCAGTTTCAACACGCGCTCAGTATAGGTGCAGAAGTGAAATACCCATTACTGCATGTGTCAGTGTCATAAACAATAGCGTCGACTCCTCGGAAGGAGGCAGGGCGGTAATGGAGGCAGTGCATCAATGTTCAGCACAAGGTCTGCAATTCACACCAGGAGAACACTCACCTGAGCATCAGGAATGCTGTTCAGAGACGGTATTACCAGGAGTAGATGTGTAGAGAGTAAAACGAGCTATGTATACGTAAGTGACTTTAAAGGGTCAGTTCACTCAAATCACACAAAAAAAAAAATTAGCCCTAGCGGTGTCTAGTGATGTCGATAGTGTCAGTTGCATTAGCTGAGGTTTTGAGAAAAAACTGCCAGGGAGACCTTTCCCATCACGCTAATACAGTGGAAGTGAACGGAATATCATTTGCGGGGCTCAAACTGATAAACTCAACAGCAATGTCTCTTTCCAGAAATGAACCTTGTTATCCACAAACCACACTGTGAACTGTATTTTTTTTAACACAGTTCACAGAAATGAGAGTTGTTGGTTCAAACAGTGGATGTGTTGGGAACGCCTGAGGTCTCGGTGTAGGATGAATCTCACCAAGTGCAACCCAAACTATCTGCCTGGCTAGCTGGGTAAACTGACCCTTTATATGGAAGAAAATAATGGACTTTTCTAGTAAACAACTAAGCAATAGCTCATGACAGGCCTTGGTGTGTTGTGATTATATCACAGCTAAGGGGTGTTGTTAGGCCTGACACAAAATTAACAAATTAACAACAATAACAAAAATTATTTTTCTTTTTAGAATTAATAATGTTCACAATAAAATAGTCCCTCCTGGGCTGGTAGCCTGCACATACCGAGGCGGTTTCTATGGAACACAGGTAACGTTAGCCTACACTAGTAGCTGGCATAGGCTATTTCTTTTGCCTAATGCTAAAGGGTTAGTTCAGTTCGTCCTTAGGAGATGGGTACTGCTTAATCCACTCCTCCATAGTTAGGACCCTCAGGAGGACAACATGGCCTTAAATGTTTCTACTTTGTATCAGGTTTTAGCTAGCTAACTTTGTGAAGCCATAACCTTTCTTTCGTTTCTGGAGTGATACTTATTGTGCAAAGGTATTGGACGTGTGGTTATTACATGATTGATTGGAGCTACCCATTTTATAAAGATACGTTTACATTCAGTGTTTATCACTAACATGCATCGACGCCAAACATACGCTTTGAATGCATTTCCGTCCTCATAAAATGTTTGCAAAGCCGATATTTTGAAATGTTCCAAATCCTGCATTGTTCACATCCATGTTTGCTAGTTTACAGTCTCCCTTTTCCCTGCTGGCACGTTGCTGTGTTTCTTGGTACATTACAGCCACCAACTGTGAAACTATGAAACGTTTGAGTACTAACTCTGGTTACTTTCAGACAGTACATTTAAACAGTCTGATATAAAACATGAGCCAAAAGAGAAGTGTTGTACAACTTTAAGAGGCTTTTTTTTCTGCATGCACAGTATTTGGGCCATTTATTTCAATCCTACATATTGCAGGTCAAAGAGTCTCTTTACCCTTTGCAGAAGTGCATCAAAATTCAGCTTGGCCATTTGATAATGAATAATAGAGGAGCTAAAGTCTTCAAGGGGCTTACGTCTCTAAAGCAGTTACATGGGTCTCTTATGTGATGGTGCCTGAGGCAGAAAGTGCAATTACTTAAAAAAATAAATAAAAAAACAAGCACAGAGTCCTAATCTGTGAAAGAACATATTTAGAAGTATTCAGATTATCAGAGACGGAGCTTAATTTGAAAGGACTCCTACAGTAAGTGAAATGGTTGGGTTTTTTTTTCTAAGTGGCGCTGTGCTGAGGACAAAATGTTGGTCTGAAGGATTTGTGGCAAAGTTCCATTCACCCTAATTGAGACCATATTGATTCAACCTGTTTTCCAAACTGGAAACTGTGGTTGTAGCTCGGGATGCTTTCTCACCCGCTGGAAGTGGCAATGGAAATCTTAAGAATAAAATGCAAATTGTCTCCAATGACACCAAGGATTCCCAACCAGGGGTACTTTCACCCCATGGGGTACTTCTGCTGTTGCCAGAGGGTACGTGGAAAGATTGTGAATCAGCTCAAATAATTTGAAATTTTTTTAATTATGATTTGATTAAAAGAATATATCAGCTGTAACACCTGAACACTACATGTTGTTCTGTAAGAGTGCGTAAAAACTGGTTAGCAATCGAGCACAGCAGTTCAAACAGGTAACTAAAAGTACTGAAGAAATTGTTGAAATAAATAGCTAAAAAAGACTAAACAGTTCATATGATTCGCTAAAAGTAATGGATAAACGGTTTAAATAGTTAGCTTAAAGTATTACAAAGCAGCTGAAATGGTCAGCTAAAAGTAACGGATAAATAGTTATATTGTAATATTCAGCTTCACTCCAAGTAGTAGTAGTATGATTGCTGAACAAACCAACCGAAATATTGACTGCTCAAAAAGTAGGAAAATAGTTAACAATAACCACTTTTATATAATGAATATTGTTATACATTTGGAACATACATTGGGAATTGATGAAGGGGTACGTGAGTTCATTTGACATGGCTGTCGGGGTACCTCAGACCAAAAAGGTTAGGAACCACTTTCCTAGACAGTAACAAGAAAGTGCTCCATCCACTGTGTGGTGGAATTTCTGGAGACACCATGTTGTGTTATGATGAGACTTAGGGAAAGCTTAGACAGCATCAGGTCATTCATAGGCCACAGGTTAGGGGACGAGAATATTCGGCCTGTCTCTAAAAAAAAAACATGTTCATCTATAATTATGTTTGTCTCTCTACAGATTCAAGACAGCTGCATGATGAGCATATGTTTTGTCTCCTTTTGTAAGTCGGTGGGCTTGCCACACTTTAGCATACTTCCCAGAGAGAGAGCTAGGCTTAACTAGGTTTCGCCATCTGTGTTTAGGCGCCTGCTATGTCTCTGTTTACCTTACCTTTAAGGTTCAGCTAAACGTAACGCATCTAGGATGAGTTTAAATACATCTTCAGAAAGACAGGAACTTCAGAGAGTTGGGACGGCAATGCACAATAACACATTGTGGTTAAGCTGTCCTGCCTGCCTAATTGTCTCCTCAATTGAGTGTTCATTAAATGTTCCTGTGTAAGTCATCAAAGTATCCTGAACATTCTTCACGTAAGTGAAATGAGTTGTGCTTCTCCTGATCTCCTCTTTTCCTTAACACAGTGAAAGCTCAACTCATCTCTCTAGTTCTTTTAGTCACTTAGCACAAAGCAAGTAGGAAAATAAGAGTTCTCACAGAGTTCTCACAGGTGCAAAGTGAAAGAGTAGTAGCAGCAGCTTTGAATATGGTGGCATTCTCTCGCATGATAAGAGGCTGAAATACAGCAACGATCACTATCACTGACCAGCAAAAAACAGAAGTGTCCCAGTGTCCTTGCTTGATTCTGGCAACCTTTCCGTGCCGTACTCGGTGTCCTTGAGTTTGGTAGCGAGCTGGATATTTTTCCCGGGAGACCCCCCCCAGCTGTTCTGCTACCCCTGGGACCAGAGTCTCTGGTGAGGTTGCTCAATCTTTCAATGTGAGGTGATGAGTTGTGTGGGTCATCTGGGTCTTACTACTGCAAAAGTGAGCTCATTTAGCACTGGTAGCTAGTGATTATTTACCACCTCTGCTCATACACATGCATCCAATGTTGTCCCCTCTGCTTGGTGTGCAAAGAAGTCAAGACTACAAACTGCAAAACTTTTAACCAAAACTAGGAAAAGAGAGCAAATAACTCCTGTTTTAGCTGCCCTACACTGGTTACCCATCTCTTTTAGAATTGATTTTAAGGTTATTGTTTTAACATATAAAGTTCTTAATGATATAGCACCTTCATAGATTGCAGACATTTTAATTCCTTATAAGCCAACAAGAGCCCTCAGATCATCTGATACTGGTATTTTAACTGTTCCCAGAGTAGCCCACAAAGCAAGCGGAGAATGCTTTGACTGTAGAACACTCTGCCCAGTTAAATCAGAAACGCGATCTCTGTTGACTGTTTTAAAACTCAACCAAAGACCTACCTATTCAGGCTGGCATTTAGTTAATGTGGTTCGTTTTTAACTTTTTTCTACTGCCACTTTTTCTACTTTCATCGCTGTGCCTTTTTATTGTTTTCTATTCTCTTCTTATGAACTCCTTTAATGCATGTTGTCATTTCTATGTATGTTTTTCTTTATTGTGTTTTGATACCACACTGTAAAGCACTTTGAGCTGCATTTAAGTGTATGACTTAAAATGCTCAAACTTTCAGTTGACTGATAATTTAAAGTTACACCTGTACAATACTTTAGAATACAATACAATATCACAACTTATTATGCAGTCCAACACAGCTGCAGCACAAACATTGGCCTCGAAAAAGTCACATTACAAAAATAAAGTAGGAAACAGCCATAACTAGAGTTGAGTTTGAGTCTACTATGAAGCTATTAAGGCACACATAGCGATAGAGATGACAAGACAACATATTTTAAATTAAATGGTAACAGCGATGCTTAAAAACTTAAAAAAAAATGAATTGAAAAATGTATTCTTTTAAAAGTGTTTCCCATTCAACCCTGTGTCCTAAAAATTACGTTTCCATACAACGAAATTGCTTCCTCAATTGCGTTTTGAGGGAAACATATTTTCCACTGACCAGCGCACGTTGCAAACAGATGTTGTTTTAAACATGTGGTTAAGGCTGTGAATTGAAACAAAACGACTTGGTCAAGTTTCGAAAAAAGATAATGTTTGGGTTAAAATAAGTACGTTTGTTACATAATTTAAGTTAGGTACGTAACATAGGTTGAGTACCCTACTTAGTAGGTTAAGTTAAGTTAAGTATTCTACTAACAAGTCAACATTGACTTTTGGTTCCACATGGGACACAAACATCAGTCTCCTGGGTGAAAGGCATGTGCATCTATCCACTCCGGCCCAAACTCCTCTTTACGTGGACTTTGATTAGAAACGTATTTGTGATACGTCAAAGACAAACATAATCCGGCGCAAAATATGTTTCTCTGGAAACGTAGCCTAATTCAGAATGTAGTTTTGTTGTATGGGAACGTAATTTTTAGGAAACAGGGTTGTCCCGTTGCACCTGAATGAAGCTTGCTGGCTGTTACATTACAGTAGTTTATCATATATGCTATTAATATCTAAATAAATATAACAAATATTGTGTCTGTGATACTGTGAGCAGCATAGTAGTAGGGCAATAAGCAGAAATGCAATCCTCCAGATAAAAGACACTGGTACTGAAAGTTTGATGGCACACTGGATCCAAGCAGCTTTTTTTTCCCACTGAGCTGTTATTTCCCTGCTTTAAGGTGAACGTAATGCATCTGCTGATGGCTGCTGTTGGAGAGAGAGGCAGAGCGATACGGTGATGACTGTGGCCTTGTCAGTAATTCAGCAGATCAGATGACACTTCAATAGAAGAGCCGGAGTGTGGGGTGGAATTTGAAAATTGAGTTGACAACACCAACTGTAAAGGCGTTATGGTCTCTGGTATTGGTCTTTAAACGGCTGGTGATTCTGTTGTTGAACAATGTGCTTGGGAAAGATTGCTCTATGAAACAGCAATATTGCATTTTGTACTTAAAAGTTCTGGCTTTAATATTTTTGTGTGATAGAATAACGGCACAATGGGGAGTCTCAGTAGGTGTGGGTATAGTCTAAATGTTGCAGTTCAGCTTGGCCCATGTGCTGTGATAAATGCTCATATTAGGTATTCAGTAATTCGTAGGAAAATAAGTCAGGAAGCAGCATATTCTTTAAGACCATCAAAGAGTGAAATTGCAGAGATTTAGATTATAAAGCTGCAGTTATGCAATATTTTTAAGAGGAGTGAATGTTCTGGATTTAAACAAAAGCAGCTGTGGTGTAACATTAACACTGCACTATCCTGTCAAGATTTTTTTTTTTTTTTTTAAGTGTTATTTTTTTCACCCTCGCAGCTCTGTCTGATTTAAAATGGTTTGGAGGAACAGTCTGCAAATCCTCTTTGAGCGGATTACAGCCGAGGTTGGAAAACTTGGGGCAATTTCATGTACTTGCTAAATTGCATAGATATCAGTGAGTCAGAGGCATAATACTGTAAAGTCCATTTTCTTGACATTTTCTTTTCCGCTAAAAGCATCACTGTGACTTTGTTGCCTCCATGTGCCTGTGCTGAATTTGGAAGTTCATCTTAAAACAATTTGTCTGTTCATGGTGTTTTTTTTTCAAATAGAAAATGTATTTCATATGGACGATGTTGTATTATGTCCGTGTGGTCTGGTATTAACAGAGCTGTGAGCATTCTGCATTACTGGAAGGTGTGATTTTCTAAAAGGAATTGCGTCAGCTTCTGAAGAATGCCTTTATGTTTTCATACCCAGGTCTTTAACACACATTTCAGAGGAGGGCTGTCAGCTTATGGCATATTAGTTGGATGGGTCTGTTTCCCATGGGACACGAGAGGCTAGCTTGGAGGGAACCCAGGGAAGAAATGGAAGACACACTGTGAAATGCTTTGCTCTGTCATTCCAATTCAGCACAATAAAAATCAAAAGCAGGTCGGCCACAGACCACAGCTTCACCTGGAGCCTTCCACAGTACTGTAAAAGGCTCAGACACTATACAGCTGTTGCAAAAAAAAAGCACTGCTGTTCACATTCATTTCATACTTTATAAAACAATGGACTATGATTGAAAAATAAGCATTGTCCTGCACAGTGATAGCCGATAACTCGCATGCTGCATTCACAGCAATCGTTAACATAGTAGTGCTTATATGTTTAAATAGCATCTGAAATAACACATTCTTGTTTGGATTACTTGACTGTAGTCTGGCTATCACCAGACCAAGCTCAGTCTTTTAAGATTGAACATTAGTCTGGGGAGTCTGCTCTGTATTTTCTACTGCACAAGAAAATCAACGGGCATAGTTCAAATGACTCTGTATGCAATTGGATAGTCCTTCAACCAATCAGAACAACGATCCGGGTGACGTAGCAGCGACAGCGGCATCAACGGGTCGCTGCCGTGGAGTGCTGCGCTTCGGTGGCCGGCTTGTTGAATGTAAACAAAAGGTTGCTTGGTCGCTTCTCTACCGTCATCGTGTTAAACCCGGCAATAACGCGCCAGATGGATAAGCCAGTTAGTGATTGGTTCCCGCAAAATCACGAACAGAGGGGGCGCCCCTTAGCTCACCCAGTAAGAGCATTCACCCCATGTTGGCTGAATTCTGCAGCAGCGCGGGTTCAAATCTGACCTGCTGCTCTTTGCTGCGTGTCATCCCCACATCTCTCACCCCCTTTCACGTCTATCACTGTCACTATAATAAAGGGAAAAGACCCAAAAGAATCATCTTTAAAAAATTGTGAATGGAAGCAGGATAGATAAACTTACAGGTTTCCAGCCGCAGATCGGGCGGGGTTTACCCAGTCTAACTTGTCTGTGTATGACAGTACACAGAGAAACAGATGGGTGCTGTTGAACTGAAAGCAAAATAAAAAAATTTACATTTGAATTGTCCTATATTTAATATATTAAGAGGGTAGTAAAAGAGTTCTTTTATCATTTGGTCTTTTAATTATTTTCTTAAAGATGTTCTTTTTAGCAGTGAAGCTCTCGTTGTGCTCTCCATGTTGTTTTCTGCATTGCGGACTGAGTACAGTAAAACAACCTCCGCCACGCTACTTGCCCTTATGGACCCAGAAAAAACATGAAATCAATACTGCATGCATTTCAAGCAGGGAAATTCTGTTATTGAGTATACTGCTATATAATGGTTTCCATTATTGACATCCATGAGTTATGAAATAAAACCTAATGCAATGAGGATGAGGAAAATAGTATTTGAGGGTTTTTATTGGATCAATTTAAAGTCAGAGCAGTGCATTGTGATGACAATAAATTGCTAATCTCGTCCCGCGTATACAACATCAACAAAGGTTAGGAAAGTGCAGAGGTATCAAAAATGTTAACAGGAGAGAGCGTGAGAAATAATCGTAGCGGACTTGTCTTTCTTGATTTTTGGAGGGAAGTTGTGCTGGAATTTAACTTGACATTAGTAAATGTGATAAGTTATGTTCACCAGACATAGAGTGATGGGCTCGATGTAGGAAAATATGTTTTCACAGATTATCCAGGTACAGAAAGTTGATGTGATAAATGGTCAACTAATCAAGTTATATCTTGATCTATGGCATAAGAAACTTCTTTTTATTTTTGCTTTTTACACTTTTGACAAAAGAGTGTGTGTGGTGCTTCTATCTTTAATCTACACCCAATCATTATTTTTTACCATGTTCATCATTATTATCTCCCAAGCTTGTGCAGCATTATTTGTCATGCAATAATCAGGAAAATCCTAATGTGTGTTTAACACATCTCGTCACAAAACAGAGCTTGAGCATACAGTAGTCATGGGGCCTGTGCTATTGATGCAGCCCTCTGAACATGGCTGATCTCAGATGACCCTTCCTCTTTTCTCCCGCATAGCCCCCCCATAGCCGCCTCCCCCACCCTTTTCTTATCCATTACATGGGAGCTGAATGATGGTGATTTGGTTGAGGCCCAGTGAGTGCCTGTAGAAAATTGGTTGGTTGATAAAAACCCTCCTATCAAAGGGGGCTACTTTCTCATTTACATTTAGATGAGTATTGATTATTTATTTACTCAGTGGAGTGGGATTCTTTTCCAATCTTATCTCTCGTCTGTGCCTGTCACCTGGAAAAAAAAAGAGATAGAGTTCTTGACACCGCACTAAGATAACGGCATTTTGTAGAGCAGATAAAACTTGGAATGGTGGTCTCTGGCTCTATATTTCCCTTCTTCCTCCTACCCAATTTTGACGGAAAAGAGAAAGTTTGGAAAATTAAAACAGATAGCCCTTCAAAAGGAGGGGTGCAGGTGAAGGAATCTCAATTTGCAAGGGGAACAAGTCAAATTGGTTGTCCAGATATGGTCAGGCTGTTTCCACCGGGAGAATTCTTATCTCAGTTGTCTCAATAGTTTAGGATTTCTATTAGATACAATATAATATTGTTTGATAATTGTGATGTGAAATACTGTACGTTTAATCTGATACCCCCTATAATAAGATTTTATCACACACTGCAAGCTGAGTCTACATATGATCCCAGTGTTTGCAGACTGTGTGGAAATGAAGCCCCCTGGACGTGTCTGTCATGTTCTAAGTGCTAAACTCTGGTGATGTTTGGGTGGTTGAGCTGGGGATTGGTCATGCATTGCCAATGAGTCTGGAGGCTTGTGGCAGCGCGAGGAGCATTGCGAGACTGACTAAAGGTGTTTAGGGTGGGAGGTGCAGCATGTGGGTGCTCTGTAGGAATTGGGAACCCCTGACAGACCCTGCCTCTTCTTCTCAGCTCTTTGATGGAGAGTGAAGAGTCTCTTGAGGTGGCCTCTGTCAGCTCTACTCCGCCTCAAAGCAGACACACGGCTTCAGCACAACACTGCCGCGCCTTCTCACCCTTCACCCCCTTCACCCCCTTCACCCCCTGGGCCACTCCCATCCTCTCATGGTCACTTTTCATCTCCTCTGTCTCTGCGCAGAGGATGTTGCCACATGTAAATGGACTTGTAATCACTCTATTTAGAGTGTAATGGGGAGCTTGCATATGCTTTGACCCCAGAATAGATCAAGGTTGGCTGTATACCGTAGGTTGGCGCAGTGAGCAGAGCTACATGGACAATGACAATCCACTACTGCCTCACAGAAGGTGACTTATTGTGCTGCTCAAGGATTACAGCCCATTTTTCTTTGTTAGCCAGTCAGTCATTAGCCTAGTTACACATCTGGATCCCCACAGCAATTTAAGGATATGGAAGGTTCCCTCAAAAAAACCTAATTAGTCCAACTGGAGAGGAGCATCTTGTTTTCCTACACCCCTAATGGATTGGACCAAGGTCTTTTGAAATGCAAACCCATCAAGGAGATGGCTGAAAACACCCGCCACCGCCCAACCACCCCCACCATGCCTCAGAGCAAACACCCTTAGTGCTAACCTGCTACGTTTTATGCTTTCTGGAGCTAATGCAGCTTTCTGTAGTCATATTATTTCATATATCAAAAAGCAAATTCACAAACATGGCATAGCATCTCCTTTAAATCCAACCCCATTACATAATTTGCTAATTAACTGCTTTTTATGGACTAATTATACATTTAGGGTGTTTTTTATGGTTTAATTGACTGATGAATTAATTACCCATCAGTTGGGTATTTATCTTTTGAAAACATTGAATAATCTTACACTGAAAATTTATTTCACATCAGAAAAATCTGCTGTTACATTTACGGATGACATAATCTGTACAGAAGATTAAAATAGGACCAAGAACGGAACCTTGTGGCACACCAGACTGTAATTTATCTGTGCACATTATCATACTTACCAACCCGGAGTTTACTCAAAACTGTCTGGGTGAATAAAAAAGTGTAAAATGTGACCTCAACCTGAAATGCAAACCAAATTTTGAAGGTGGAGATTAGAGATAGCATGGTCAGTTGTCTGAAGCAGCACTAAGATACAGAGTGGTTAGTATTTGTGAACAATGGAAACTATGTTCAGACCTAATTTCTTTCATTCACCTTTTGATGGAAAATAGTAAATACATTTATTATCATACAAAAAATGTATAATGCCAATGTCTGAAAAACCATAATCTCACCTATGATGAATAATAATATGATGCATAACCATAACCAATTAAGTTAATTAACAGAATATCTTGTTATGTTCAGTTAAGGGACTACATTAAAATGATTTAGTGATTTAGGGTGGAGGGTCAGAAAAAGGGCAGGGTTATGTATTTTAAATGTATGCTCAAGTGAGGGTAGTCTTAATTTCTTGGGAGGGCAGGGCAGGTGTTTTTAACTCTTTCTTGTCCCAGAATTATAATTTTTTTCAGTTATGTTTGCCATAAATATAAAGGTAGGGTATTGCAATTTTTTTAAGTCAGGAGGGCTAATACTGTGAAGGACCTTGATTTAAAAAAAAAAAAAAAAATATATATATATATATATATATATATATATATATATATATATATATATATATATATATATATATATATTATTCAGCCTGCCTCACCAACCCAACACTTTTTGTACAGTCCCTTAGCTCAGTCAAGACCAAACAATACATAATAAAAAATGTATCAAATAGTTGTCATGAGGCCAGTTCTAAAAGAAAGAAATGCCTATGTCTGGATTTACAAACACTATTGCAGAGGTAAAAGAATATGATACATGCACATTTGTAAAGGTCTCACTTACTGTATCTCTTTACATTTGGACATAGTGTATAAACAACAATCTTTGTGCCTTTGTCACACATAAGCCTATAGCTGGGTGTAATAATGTTAATCAGGGTTGTCAGATACTTGCCAGACGATAAAGGAGGGCCAACAAAATTCCGAAGCTCATCGTCAGTCAGCCTGTCATATCGCTGATATAAGTAAACGAGTCAGAGTCTCTTGTAACTAACCCACATTACACTCACTGTTTTGCCCACAGGAGGAGACCACGCATGTGACTGGAGCTGTGTGGTATGACAAGTTGCCATGTTGTGAAATCCAAATGTAAGTGGCACGGAGTTGCGTTAGACTTCATGACCACACGTATTAAGGTCTTGGTTATCTTTTCCTCTCTTAAGTTTATTATTAATATGTTTTACTTGGTTTTATAAAGTATTTACACAAAAAAATGTCAGTATACATTCAGCACACCGAATCATCCGGACCTATCAGACTGCATGTGTGCCTTGGCTTTGTTATTGTAGCTGTGAAGGAAGAGAAGTGAAGTGGTCTTTCAGCTTTCCAACAACAACAGACAGTGAATGGCAAGGTAAGTACAGCACAGACTTGGTTAGCTCGCTGATTAGATGACAGGCTGTATGGTTCGGTCAATCAAGTACGCTTCAGAACTGCTCATTTAAGGCTCTCGGTTAGAAATGATTTTTTTCAGCTATCCCCACAGGATAGCACAAATCCAACAAGAGATCTCATGTTTCTATCTTTTCCTTGAGCTGTTTGTAACACCAAGATGAGACCAGGGAATTTCCTCCTACTTGTCAAATTCGGTGGAAGACAACAACCACATACACATGTTTATCTAATAAAAATAATATTTATTATATATAATATTTCTACAGCATTATAAGTATATTAGTGATCTAAGAGATTAATTGCAAAAAAGGTACATATTTCCCTATTTGAAGAGATGAAATAGACCCTGTTATCTAGAGTTATTCTCTAGTATTTACAAGCCTATAAAGGAAAATCCATGTGTGTGTGTTGATTAAGATTAGAAATGTCTGGTTGCTTTCTGCTGTTTAATAAATTTCAGTTTGTCTCTTTCCTGCATGTATACATTTCTCACCAGTTACACGTTCTTCTTTCTTGCAACCAAATACCAATATGCTGTGTATGTATATTTTTTAATTTATATTTTTTTTATGTTATTTGTGTGACCAAACTCCTGACAGGTGGTACACTGTAAACACAGATTTAGTTGAAATCAAAAAATGTAGTGGTCACTACTTATTCTTTCATGTTTTGTTAAAAACCATATTTATTACTAAATCACCTTAACTGTTTGTAATAATCAGCCCAAGTTTACAGTATAGTTACCTGTTAAGTTTCACCTTGTGGAAAAACTTAAAAAGTTTAAGGCAACGGGTTTCCACGCAAATTTCTAGTAAAGTCAATTAATTTGGGATAACAGTGTAGACTTAGTGTAGAGTACACTGTACAGTGTAGTTTTTGCAAAAGTTTTCTGAGTGCCAGAAATCTCACCTTTGTCTCAGATTCCTACAACCCTGTGGCTTTCTGCAGAGTAACAGGGCCAGAGGTTGGGAAGAGGACCTGTCTGAGGCATCATACCTCCATTCCTCATTGCCACATCTGCCAGAGCCTCCTCCCACCTGTCTGATGCTGCTGAGATTTATGTGGCTGTATAGGAGGGGGCCAATCCAGTGTGCCGGGCCATGTGTAGGCTTCCTTTTATGCTGACAGTTGTGTGTATGATACTGTAGCTGGCTCCCAGTGAGGCTTGGCCCAGTGTATCTGAAATCTGTCATAAGTGAATGCTTGAAAAGGTTAGGACAGTTCAGGGAAGATAAATGGTGAATTGGGAGGACAGCTGATGTAGAAACACAAACATTTCAAGACGATGGAGTGGACTGAGGCCTCCACACGGATGTGGGTTCCTCCTTTCTCCTACACCCGCTACAGATGGGTAAAACCATCCATTGTGTGTTCCACTAACAGAAGTTGCTACTGAGCAGGCCATCCGCATGAGCCACTCTATTACTCTCATCAAAACAAATGATAAAGAATGGTTATTGGGTTTTCACAATGTCTTTTGTATAATAAAGCTCGTTAACTGCATTGCGCAAAACAAATGGGCAGAATAATCAGTATACTTATTGACATTGTGTCATTTCTAGTTAGAGCAGGAAGAGGAGTCTCACTATGGCTCCGGGCTTCGCCTTCTATCTCTCAAGAGGAAGAGCGCTAATGGCTTCTGAAAGCAGGGATCGAAAGAACTCATAAAGCTCTGCAGGATGAGACGAGAGGAGGAAGAGCATTATTAATCCTTTTTCATCTGAATACATGGCGCTCCATGCTGCACACAGCATCCACGCTTGGGACCAGTATTATGCGGCATCTCATTAACTGATTGCAGATGGCGTTCTTTATGGTGGACAAGTCCGATGGAACAAGGACTTCAATAGTAAACTTTTAAAGTTTTCAAAGATGTGGGCTGAATTGACAGCTTAGTCTAACAATGAAAGATTACAAGAATCATTTAAACCAAGTTGTTCACATTGAATTTCAAAGCTCTAAAAGTGGCAAAATGTCAAAAATATAATGTATTTTGTCAAACTCAAACAAAACATTCAAATTGTGCACATGTTATGTTATTCTTTTTTTATTTCATGCCAAGTGCCCAGCCCATGTTGACTTCGAAAAAAATAATAATAATACAGTTGCAGTGTTTAACACAACTCTCAGACAAAAACAAAACGTCTATATATCATTGCATTGCAATAAAGAACCGGTGTCTCCTGTTCCAAGCTCTACACAAACAACATCCGTCACAAAAAGAGTTTTTTTTTTTTAAATTATCGTCATAATTAGCAATAAAACATGAATTGGACTTTGCCTTAATCTGAACATAGCAAACAAAGCCTTCCTCTTTAGGGCAACAATCAAACCTGTCTGTTTCCCAGCTAACGATAATATGATGTACCTGAGCATAAGTGAACAACTGTCTTGTACTGTCTGTGTGTCAATATGTTTGTAATTTAAGTTTGTACCAACAGACCATAATTCCTTTTATATAAGCAACAATTAGCACTGACTGAGTATCATGAACATTACACTGTACAGGTTTTAGAAAATAGAAAATAATCATACACAATAAAGATTTTATACTTCAGTAGTCCAGAAATGTCTGTGCAAAAAGTGCCAGTTAAAAAGCTTTCTAGTTCAGTCACAAAAACATCTGAATCTGTATGGGTGTGATCCGCACAAGAAATAGTCCGGCACATAACTACTTGCTAAGCCACAATGTGATGTTTTTACGCTTAAACAAACAAGATAAACATGTTAATTAATTAGTTTAGGAGGTGCAGGTAGGTGGATTTTCTTACCTTAGGACAGGACCAGGCTAGCAGTTTCCCCCTCCTCCCTTTATGCTAAGCTAAGCTGTAGCTTCATATTTGCCATGTGCTTTCTCTTTTAACCTAAAGTACATAAGCAGGGTGCGATATGTGAACATTGTTTCTTGATCATGCAAAGCAAAACAAAACATGCAAGAATTAAATCACCATTTCAATACCATGGATATAGTGGCACTCGGCCTGCCATGCCAAAACACTTGTTTACAAACGTCAATATCCAATGGAAAATAATCTCAAAATGAAATTTTATGTTGACACCAAAATGGTGTCAACATAAAACACAGCGTATTCAAGCCGCAGAGCGGAGTTCACTTCGCGGCCAAAACAAAATACTTTCACCCAGGAAACGCTCGTTCGTTTCTCTGGAGTGTTTTAATCCAAACCACGATCTTTTCCTAAACATAGCAAGTCCTTTTGGTGCCTAAACCTAACCGTTATTGCCGCATGACGCTTACTTTTCCTGGCTAAACTCCACTACCATGGCCCCTGAAAGGACTATCATGTAGCGGTTCCTGTGGCCATCTCAGGGCGTTTTCACACCTACCTCATTTGGTCCGGACTTTTGGACTTTTCAGTTTGGTCCGAACCAAAATTGCAGGTGAGAAAGGTCCCTCGGACCACGGTCCGGATCAAAAGACGAAATTTTGGTCCAATCAAAAGAGGTGGTCTCGTTCCGGACCAAACTGAACCATGGTTTGGTTCGTTAGCAGTATGAAAACACTTTTTGGATGGTTCGGACTTTCAGACCAATTACAGGAAGTTAGGCAACTACGTACCATAGAAGAAGAAGAAGGAGAGGAGGAGATTAGATATTTAATTTCAATTTGGTCTGCGCTTGCAGTTGGTGCTGACGTTGTTGCTGCTGGTAGTAATTCCATAATAACGCAATCTGGATTTGGTCATTCATTTGTTCATTAATTTTCATTCATACGGAAAAGACTACCCGCCAAAAAAATTCAAAAATGAAAAACGTCAGACACACACCCATCTACTCACCAATCAAAGGGAGTAGATGTACACACGTACTTGGTGACGACACGCCGTAGGTATGTCATGGAAAGTTCTTTAGTGCGCTAGCAAAAAAATGTGAAACCAAAAAGAACGGGATCAAATGTATGCAATGTAATTAAACACGAACGTTGGTTCGAACCTTGGTCCGGACTTAAAGGTGTGAAAACGCCCTCACCGTCACCTATTGGTGGCTAAACAACTGCCGCTGGTAGCCAGCGTCCCGGAGCTCTGTAGCAGCTAAATACAACCAGCAATTGCCGCTTGGATTTTATCGATCTATCGCACTGTAAACTAATCACGTTACAGCGCTTTACTTAGTTTAAATACTTCTGTTTTAGGTATATAATGGTCTATTGGTGAAGTAGCATTGAACACTTTGAGGGCGGGGGATACATTCTGTCCCCACCAGTATAAAACTGGGATAAAAATAATTCAGCAGAGGCAGGAATATGTAGACCAGAAAATCGCACCCACACATAAGCATATCTTCCAAAAATATCAAACTCTTTCTTTAAAGCTATTCTGCTGATTGTTTTTATGCTCGGCGAGTATATTATCTGGCGATGTGAACCGCTCCACTGCTGTTTTGAATATTACTCATGTTTCATCCCCTGCTATTTTATATTTGCTAATAAAAGCTGATAGATAGATGAATCAAATTGTGTTTGTGTGTGTGGCCTCACAGGTCAAACTCCCGGCTAGTGAGCTGCTCCGGATCCCCGTTATTAGGAGATGATTGACAGCTGTCATGTCTTCATGACTGCAGACTGATATTTGTCAGAAGCCATCTCTTTGACAGAGGATCTGAGGGTCTTCTCAGCCAAGACACGGCTATAGCTGTATGACTGCTTCGGTGTGCTGCAAGGCTTCACCTGCAGGAGAGCGATGCCTGCAATCAGCCTTTGCAGGAGAAATTATGTCCTTATTAATTCACATTACATTTTGTCACATCAAAGCACAATCTATCTCTCTTTTATTAATATTATTATTATTACGGATTGCACTTTATTGTATCATTTGATCATGTTGTTATTACTGCAAAGGCAATGTAGCATGCACAGCAACACAACTGGATTTACAGTGATGATTATGAACTTGAACTGCATTATTTGCCAGGAAGACAATATACATACCTGTAATCTGTTTCTGCATCAAGCTGTTGTCTGATTTTTAATGATGCATACTTTATAATTTATTTAAAAGTCTATCTTTCACCACTCGGCCGTGCTGGGTGTTTATCATAATTTATCATCTGCATCAATCTGCCCAGCTGTAAAGAACCATGCTGGGAGAATGAGTCTCTGCTGTTGCTGTTGCTTTGTACTGCTACCTTAACAACCCAATCAGCTGGCCCCCGCTCTCACTTCCCTCATCAATGCAAGCTCCGTAATGTATGATACAGCCATGATTTATAATCCATGCTCAAAATTAAACAGCATAAATTACTCTTATTTACTCTGCAGGTGATAAAGATCCCGTCAAATAATGTCACTTGAGCATAATTTTTATAGAACAAATGAAATTTGTTATCAGGGAAAAGCGGGTCAAGTTCATCAATTAAAAGTCTACTCTTTTTTTTTTTTTTTTTTTTCTGCCTGCGCCGTAAATGGTCCGGTGCTATTTAAAATGATTGATTTTATTATTTCTTAATTTATTAAAGTACTACGTGAGGCTGTAGCATGAGTAATCAGGACGGCAGAAACTGAGTCAGCATGAATGTCTAAAACTGGTACCTCACAATTCAGCCACTCAGATTCTTCACTTCTCTATGAGTGATTTGACCACATCCATTAGGCACAACACACTCAGGATTGATATTTTATTTTTTTATGGCATTTAAGATAAAAGTGACATTTCATGTTTTATAAAGAACCTATTGAAAGAAACATCCTATTACTACTTTTGAGCGGAGCACAGATGTTAAGTGCTTTTATGTCTGTCAAACCTTTGGGAAATGACTTTGTGAATAATAAATACAGCAGCGGGAAGTGGAAGGATTTTTAATAAATGTCTTGTCACTTACTCAAAGCAAAGCATCCTATCAATGAGACAAATCTCTTTTCACGTAATGTATTTTAAATTTTCATTGTATTAAATCTACGTATTAAGAAGTGACCTAGACTGCGATTGAGACCTTAAGGGGTTAAAATCTTTGCTACTTGCCCCCCCCCCCACACACACACACACACACACACACACACACACACACACACACACAAACACACACCTCCGCCTCCTCAGAAAAGGGATGAGGTCCCGGGGAATGTTTTACAGATAAAATAAAAAGAATCAGGAGAATGAGGGGAAAGAAGAGAAGTTGAATATATATTTCATGTGATAAGAGAAAGATGAAGCGCGAGAAAAAAGATTCCATTACAGCTGCGACAGTTACAAAACTACTGCTTTGTGGAGTAGCCTCTGTTGAAAAGATTGATGCAATAAGGACTGACCTTGGCTTGGAGCAGGAGTCGGTGATGTATGTATGAGCATCTCCCTGCTAAATGGACCCAGATTTGTAGCACTAATATACATGGAAGCCCAGTACCAAACTCACTACGGCTATAAATCAACAGCCACTTTGGGTGTCATTTCTGGTTTATATTCTACTATTGTTCTGTGCTTTTAATTCGTGTCACTGCCATCTGTTCATTTGATGCAGTTTCATACTGTATGATTTGGCTGTGGAGACACTGCGTAGACAATCCCTGTTAGACCATCGGTGTAGATTAATTGCAGCGGGCAAATTCCACTGAGGCTTTCTCTGAGTCGCATGTAAAACGAATCTAAATCGAGTGAAATCTTTACACATGCAGCAAAAATAGAAATGTGTAATTTAAACTCTTGTCAGAAGACAAGAAAAAAAAATACTAAAAGGAATAAAACGCAGCAGTAGTAGCTTTGAAACCCCAAACAATAAGCAAGTTAAGCGAAATCCAACAAAACACACAACAGTATTTATTAGGGTCATCTTTAAAACTTCAGATGCATTTGTTGTTCTGTTGAAGCTAGGTAGATGTGCACTGAAGGAACGACAGATTGAAAATGTCATTACCAGACTAGATTAGATACAGGTCAACCCTGTCCTCATCTGCATCTATAATATGCCATGAAGACTGAGAAGGAATCTGACACTCAGGGGAGATCATATGACTTCATTGCAATAGAGGTTCACCCTCACTTTTGGATTAAGTGACACAATAAGACATTAAAAAAAAAAAAAAATAGTTCCCAAACAGGGTTGCATCATAAATATGATTTCAAGATGATTTTTGAAGAAAAATAACACTGCTCTAATTAATAATAATAAAAAGTTCTCTACAAAAACTTTTAACTTCTCTCTCACATGTAACTATGTGACCTAACCTTCAATTTATTTTTATTTCCGGCACATATAGGATAATACTTTCTCCTCCTTTGTGTGTGTGTGTGTGTGTGTGTGTGTGTGTGTGTGTGTGTGTGTGTGTGTGTGTGTGTGTGTGTGTGTAGAGGGGGGGGAATACATTGACAGAGGTCAAAAAGGCCATTTTGGTTTTCTCTTTTAAATCCCTTGGCAGTGTTGCAGGATATTGTATCACCCTAAACCTAAAATCATCCTCCACTGCCTTTAACAAAGCCCCCGATAAGTCCCCTTTCATCCCATGGCCGCTTCAATTTTAGTGTGCCACCAAAGTTATTTAATCAGCACTGCAGTGTATTACCAATTCTGTCTGTGATCTTTATCAGTGCAGTGATGTATGTATGAGGCAGATGTTCCAAGAGGCAGAGGAAACAGAGGCCATGAATGAATGAATTATTGGACTCACGAAAAGGAGCTATAGATATAGAATTTTGAGCCCTGTAATATGTTTGCTTTCTCTCCCTTATCTTGCCCGACAAAAATATACCTTATCTCGGACTGCTGGGGTCTGCATGAATGCGGAGCCTCTCCAGATCATACTCTTGTTCAATTTCTTTGTGTTGCATCTGGATGGGTTGTTGCTGTTTGTCGGGGCTGCTGTTATGTTTGCGCTTGCGTTGCTCCTCTGCATGTAATACTGGATGAGATCTTCTGCTTTGTTTTGTGTCACTGTTGCTGTCGCTCGGCAGAGGTGAGGGGAGTGTCGGGAACTACTTTTGATACTCTGTGTGCTTGAGTTTTTGCAAACACAACATAATCACCAAACACGCACAAGACACACTCACGCAAGGCCACACCCTTTTATTTTGCCACGCACATTAACACATGTCCTGAATTATGTGTATACCAATTTGTGCGCCTTGACAACAATAAAACGCAAATATGCCAAATGTTTCTCCCCATGTTTTCTGTTTTGTGAAGTTGCTATAAGTGTGTGTGGAGAAAGGAAAGGGCATCCGCACACACACGCACACTTACACATACAGCTGCGAGCCAGAAATACACTAGGCTGCTGGATAATGAGGGTGGACAGGGCGGAATTATCACTTCACATCACAATAATATTATCCTTCTCACAACTCCAGCAGCATCTTCCATGACGGTGTGACATTTCCATTTTACTCGAGTTTAATCTCGGTCCTCTAAATAAAACCGTAGCCTACAGGCCCTTCCCAAACTGACCCAGTCCCATTTTAATCACATGGAATTAAATAAGTACAGTTCAACACTGTACTTGTTCTGACAGCAGCATGACAAGTAGTTTGCACAGCAAACTTCCCCTCTAGTCAAATAAAGAATAAAAACAAAGTAAATGGAGGCGGAAGATGACATCAGTGATACTTACTATTACTGAGAACTATAGTGAAAGAGAAAACAACAAATCATGATTTTCTATGATTACATTTATGTGACTCCATTATAACTTTTTTGATGAATACAGTTGCAATAGGTTTTGTTTTGTGGCACAACTTAAAAATGTATGTATCCTTCCTGTCTTAAAAATTTCAGTTATTTGGACTTTATTGTTATTTGGAAGTCAAATGTTTAATTCAAAATCTGGCAGATGTGTTGTGAAACCTTAATCATGATTACTTTTTCATAATTCTAAAAAGAAATAACAATGACTTGTCTCAACATGTATTAATAACACACAGCAAGTTTCCATATTTTTTTTTTCTTAATTACAAAAGAGAGGGTCTCTGGAGAGTTATAATTCTCAAACAGTGCATGCTTTGAAGTCTGCTGATATGCTACTTGTGTTTCTTTTGCAACTTAAAGGGGCTGCACTCGACATTCAGAACATTAATATAGCAGCAAACAAATATTTGCTATGTAAAGATATGGTGGAGTAATGGCGTCACACTCTCTCTGTGTGTGATCTGATCTTCTTACAGCTTGTGCGTGTTGGTGCATGTGACCATAAAAACAACATAGGTATTTTAGGTATTGGGGAACGGTCTGTGAGAGCCGTTTGTCAGTATTCTGAGTACAGCCCCTTTATCTTCAACCTGCAATAATAGCGTAAATAAGTTGTGAACACAATGTTGATATATCATCCCCTTTTAAGTTCATATGCCGGACATTTGTTAGCAAACATTTATACATTAAGCAGTTACTTAGCAACATTACCATTCATTTGATGTCATGTTTCAGGCCACCTAGCAAAGGTAAGTCCAATATTCACTTTCTTTTAGCTCTGTTTTTGGTCTCTACCACCTGCTCTTTAGCTGCTAAATGCTGCACTATGTTCATTAGCTGTACATATATTTAAAAGACTTGAAGCCAGAACAACTCATGTGTATAAGTGCTTGTGTGGTCTAACAATAAAAACTAGCTATTCTAAGTAGAATTAGCTGAATTGACCAAAACAATAGTTGCTGCTACTAAATTCTATTAGCCTATATTGTTTTCTACTGTGAAGTCTAAGAGCTCTCCTCTCTGCAGAGCTTTATTTACAGTTAGTTAATTTGGCAAATCCAATGCAAACAGTCCAACTCGTCACAAATGCAAGACCAAGGGACACTTCATTGTATTTTTACGAAAACTGCGACAGTGATTTTCCCGTTATGTTGCAGTTGTTCTAATTATCTTCCTGGAAAGAAATTACATGAATATATACTTGCATGATATTTTTATTGCTACCTTTGACTTTTTTTTCAGGTCAGATAACATCACAGGAACATCCATTTTGCATCTCTTGTCAATTCAAATGCTGTGCATCTCTCCCTGTGAGCCAGCGCTCCTCCTCCATCTCATTCCTTTGTTGCACTGGGGCTGAACACTATGTTAACCTAGTAATTGGCACTGGGCCTTCCCCATTATACGGCTTTCTATTGAGCCGTTCTACATGACTAGTTAAAGAAGATGGCATGAAGATTAATGAAGTCCAGCTAATACAGGAGGGGGGTACCTCTCCAACACTTCCACTGAGGAGATAGCAGAAACCAACATCAGTCTGCCCCCAGCTCAGCCGTCTCTCTACACCTTTTTTCTTATATTGCCTGTTCTAACCCGTGAACTCTGGACCTTCCACTTGTGTAGCAGAGCCAACACAGCGTCCTGGTTTGATTGATGTCGCTACAGCAGTCAGTCTTTTCCCTTTGAATTGAAAGGCCCAGCTCTCCAAAATAGATTTTCCAGCACAATTCACACTGGCTGCCAGTAGATTGAATGGCAGGGCAACCCTTTATGCAGTTTCATTTAAAACCATGAGGTAGCTGACGTGTTCATTCACTTTTGGCAAATGCCTCTTGGATAAGGTCTACAGTCCTCACTTTGATATTGTCTGAGAGGGTTTTATTGCTGATCTGGAGCCACCAATAACAGTGAAATGATAAAGCAGAAAATGTGTCTTCAATGTAAAAGCAGGAATAAAACAGAAATATTCTTTTATTTTTGTCTCTTTGTTTGGGTGTCAGTGATTTATCATACCATTTTCCTGTAAAATGGTGATCACTGTAAGTCGCAAAAGATTATATTATTCTTGAAATAAGCATTCATTTCTGGATTAACAATACCACAAATTTAAAATTGCACTTGCATAATTCAGAAAAGCATCTTAAACCTGCATTTACACATTTGGCCACTTGGGGACAGCGGATACCAGCGCTAAATACAACATTCACCTTTTAAGCTAGCATGTTAGCAAACATCCAGCAGTTACAGAGAAAAAGCACCCATTTGTAGTCATGTTTCTGCCCATGTGATGAATGTAAGTCCAAGTTTTACTCTCACTATACTATACTATACGACTATATTAGCAGTTTAACGTTCCACATATTCACTAGCTAGCCGCTAACTTTGTCTGTGCCATGCGTGGTGCTGGGCAGGTAGCGTACAGTGGCGTTTCAGAGCAGTTTTCTGCTGAAACCATCTGCCCAGTAAGAGACTAAGGCCTAGTCTACACATGCATGAGTACTTTGTTGAAAAAAAATCCTATCAGCTTACAGTAGTGAATGCCAAAAGTACATAGAAGAAGCTAAATTAAAAAAATTACCTGTGTAAGGCCAAACCAAAACTTTAAAGTTGCGGTCCGTTAAACCAAAACAGCTACAAACGCTACAAAACACTCTGTAGAGCAGACAGAAACTGCAATTGAGTGATAATTCCCCTACCAGTTACCCCTCTCATATGATGTCACTAGATAATATTGTAAGACTAGACTAGTTAATGTAAGAATGAAACTTCTACCACATTGGTAAATTTACCATGCAAAAAGGACATTGTATGCTACAATGTCCTTTTCCTGGGAGAAAAGAAGAGAACAGCTCACCTTACTAACCATTGATGGATTTGTATGCACTAAAACCCCAGAACTGCTTAGATGCAACACTTGAGGTTGCCTGCAGCTTGTTCTTTGGGTGCTCTTGTAATCAGATAAATTAACCAAAGCTATCAAAAGATTGCAATAACACTCAACGCCGCCATAAACCTAAGAGCTGCAACTGTGGCGGGAGCTTTATGACAGACGTCACTAGAGCATGCTGATTTATTTGTGCACCCCTGTCCTATCGATCTTTCGTACGAAGGCCTTACTCTGCCTCTCAAGAGAGACCTCTCAAGCCAGGTTCTCACCGGCAACCATCAAAATCAACTCTTAAGCACTGGGATATTGAATGTGCATGTGTGTGTGTGTGTCACTGCTTTTATGACCCCGGACATGTGACAGCGAGTGGCTGTTTTTTTCTTTTTTTAGTGTATGCGTGCATGTATTCCTCTGGTGTTTGTGTAACATTAGTACATCAGGAAAGAACGCCGCTAATGAAATTAAATAGAAAGCATGTGTGGGTAGCAAAGTGACCCGTATCCCGTTTGCGCATGTAATCAATATTATAGCTTGGCCTCTCTCGGTTGTTACTTTAATCAAGAACAAGCTCTACCTCTCTTAATCGCTTGGTCCCAAGATGAATGTTTCACAAATGCTGCGGAACATATGCTTTGATATATGCATCTGATTGGTGTATGTAATATACGAGAGCTTTCTTTTTCAATCGGTTCCAAGAAATGTTATAATTTGGATGGCAAATTTCATTAATTATTCTTATGTATTGAGACCTTTTAAGAAACGCTCTTTTTTTCCATAAAGACACCTTTTTGCCGTTTTAATCATAAATGAAGAGTATGACACGTAAGGGCACCCAATCATATGGTACATATTGCCTCATCCTTTTAACAAATATGTTTCATAGCCCTATTAAAAGGGGTCTTCATCTGTCCTGTCAAAAGGCAGCCTAGCAGGGTTTTTTAGTTTAATTACACTATCCAATTAAAAAAAATCTGAGCCGCATTCTGATCCGCCTCTCCTTGGGTTTGAGTGGATATGACATTTACAAGGCTCGCCTTTCAAGCAGACAATGGCGTGATTGATGAGGTGCAGACGCTATGAAGGAGGCGATTGCCATGTGGAAGCAGTGCTTAGTGCACTTTGATTTATTTATCATCTGTTTCTAAAGCAAGGCTGGCTGTTCCAGGTCCACACACTGCTAGGTGAGGATGCAGGTGGACAGTAGCCTTGATGCTCTGTGCTCCGAGTTTAAACAGCAGCGAGGCTGAAACATGACACTTTAACATAAGAGGTACCCCTGGAAGACCCTGAGTGGCAGTATCTGAAAGAGTATCAGGCCTCCAAATTGTTGTCCTCATTGTGCGGTGATGTTGAGTCCAGTAAATGTTGCTGTTATTGACATTGACACGCTGTGGTCAACCAGCAGGGGCCTCTTGTTAGCTGACTCTTGCTGTTTTGTGTGTTTAGAGAATGATTAATTCATTCAGTAGGGAGAAAAGCTGGATTCAGTCCACACGCGGATGCTGACGAGTGAAAAAGAAAGGCTGCAAGCACAAGTATACATTGCGTTTATGTCAATAGGCCTTGATATAATGTTAAAAATAAAAACATATTTCCACTCTGATGTTGAAATGTTTTTAAAAGATTATGTTTTGGGCATTTTTAGGCCTTTATTTGACAGGACAGCTGAAGATATGAAAGGGGAGAGAGGGGTGTATGACTTTCAGCAAAGGGCCGCAGGTCGGAGTCGAACCCAGGCCCGCTGCGTAGAGGAGTAAACCTCTACATATGAGATATACAGCTGCCCATGTTGAAATGTTTTTTGTGGGTCATTTGATTTCTATGGAATTAAATCAAAGCTGTCAGTAAGACTCCAATAAAAGTAACTGACTTGTTCGAGTCAATTTATAAAGACATCAACATCACAGTTTAATAGGCTTTATGAAACAAAACCTTCCTGAAATATTTTGTTCCAAACCACACTATTAAGACTTTTTTTTAGCACAAATTCTGGGTCTTGTATTCCGTTACAAAACTCACTTTTCTAAAGGAGACGGTTACATCTTGATTGGAACATGTTGAAAAGCGCAGCTGCATTGAAACTCAGTGAGGCGTGCTCACTCGCTGCAGCAGCACCACCAACCTCATCACAATCCACTGATGAACTTAGCCTCTGACATCTCTCTTGTCTTCACACTACGGCGATGGAGTCGGAATAATTTCAAGCAATAGTTCATTTTTCAGCACGTATACGTCGGCACACGGGTTCCCAAACAGTCAACCGCCAATCCTGGCCGCCCGTGGTATCCATAGTGATTTCACTTGCTCTCACTCTTTAAAAAAAAGAAAAAGTCTCACTTTGTTATGTGAGTGAGAAAACACAATCATCTATTATTCTGTCTTTTTTTTGAGAGAGAGCTGGAAAAAGAATGGACGCGAGCGTGAGTGATATCAAAGGTGAAGCTGTGACTGAACGTGATCGTTTTATGTGAAAAGGAAGCTAAAATGTCCCAAACCACAAGCACGGAAGAAATGATCCGAAAACTCTCTGACTTCTCAACATTATCTCCTTCATCCCAGTCAGACTGAGCGGTGATGGGTGGCACTGTTAACTCAGCATGATGATGGTCAGCTCTTGGAGACGGAGCAAGGGTGAGCCACCTTTGTTGTTTATGTGCTGCCTCCCTGGCAGCCTCCTCCATACACAGACTGAAGGGGGGGGGGGGGGAGTCAGGAGACAGATGCTTAACGACTCCCTCAAGGCCACGGCTCTGGCCCTTATCTCATCCCCAGTTTGTGCAGGTTGCCATAGTAACTGACCTGAACACTTGAAAGGATGAGTAACACTACAGTATATATTTGGCCCACAAGCTACAAGAAGAATTTATTAAACACATACCAATAAAAGCGCAATCTCGGGTCAATGCAGTTATAATGTTCACCGCTTAGTACCACTGTTTTTACAATTACACGTGTATGTTTTTCTCAGCTGAAACAGCTGTAAGCACAAAGATCATTCTACATCATTCTATGATCACAATCACTGAATCTTGCATTTCTGTAATGTACATTATTTTCAGAAAAATACTGAAAGTTAAGAGATGTGACTTGGCAATCCACCGTTATTGTGTCAGATTCAAGAATCTTTACATCATATGATTAAAAAAAAAAAACATCATCGGAGTGCTGGGTTTTATTTGTCAAAACAGACAAAAGTCATATTTAGGAGCCATCTGACCAGAAGCCAAAAACTAAATTTAAAAATCTGAAAAAAAAAAGAAAAGAAAAACATCACTTCATTCATGTACAGGAGTGCAGGGAAAGAAAAGAGTTGCCAATGAGCAAACGGTGATCAAACGCTGCAACCTGAACCACTTTGGCATAGATACTCTGAGATTGGCGACATGCTGCTGACAGGTAGAGAACTGGTACTAGCTTCATTTACATACCATATTTGTTGTTGTTCATAATCAGCTAATGAATTCAGTGTTAATGTGCAACCGCTCTGGAACATCCTAATCTATTTATTACGGAAGATTGACACGAACAAAGTCACACGATGATTTATTCTATATACTGTATGCTGTCACAAAATTATTTCTACTGTCAATTACTAGTCACACAAGCCAGAATGAACATTTCAAAGAGAGAACAAAGATTAAATCACTCTATACGAATGCAACACTATTGGATGAAATTCTTGGGCTAACTGCACATGTAGTAATGCCGAGAGAAGAATCTGCAGTATGTTTGTCAGCAGAGGTGTCCGTTGTGTAGTCACAGACTGGGCCTTGAAGAGGAGACTAAACTAACAAGGACTGGTTGCACCAGCATGTGCACCATGGTGATCAGACAGGTGTTTTGACATCTCCCTCTCTCCTCTCAGAGAAACATCTGGCACTGCTGCCAGGCCTAATTGTAACAGTATTTTGCAGGCTGTCAGTAACCTGGACACTAACAAGCAAAACAAAATTATTATAATGATGCAAGTAAAGCCTTTTAGAAGACCTGTACTACAGAATTCTGGGTAGAAATGTATTTAAATCAGGTTGCATTGTCCACCTGTGTATGTATCTGCTTATTGCAGTTTTATACACACACTTCTCAATATGCTTCCAGCTCACTTTTTTTTTTTTAAACAGCTGGCATGACAGCAGTGTTTTTGCAGTAGTTTGGTGAATAAAACGAGGATATATTTTGCCATTTTGATAGAAAAACACTATTCTCAAAAGTCATGAATCTTTTCTCAACTATTGTCAAAGTACTATGCTATATAAGGCCAATTATGCCTACTTTATTACTGTTATAAATTCAGGAGGTAACAAAAAACAAACACAAAAACGTTTCTGAAGCAATTCTGTGAATATATTCCAAATCTCACAAAAATATCAACCGTTGCTGATTCCTGTTTTTTGTCTGGACACTGCCAAAGAAAGACAAGTGACTGACACTTTTCCTCTCCTCCCCTCTCCACTCCTTTTAACCCTGTCCATCCACAGAGGTGGACAGTTTATGACCAGCAACCACATGGTCACATATTCCCCGTGGATTCAATGGGTGCTGGCAGCCTGGACAGCATTTCTATACGTATATATTCAACCATATATATATATATATATATATATATATATATGTATGTATTTTGAAATTACTCATGGCCGGACTTACCTGTTAGAGAACCCCGGGGCAAACATTTCCTGTGGGGCCCCTGTTGAACCTGATTGCAGGATTTGTGTGTAATTAATTTACTTAATTAAACACAACCCTATTTGGAAATAATGGGACCATGTGAGCACAACAAAAACTAAAACAATTAGGGTGTTAAAACTAAATTCTATACACAGGTACACAACATCAGCTTTTATGCCTACACCGAAGTTGATATACTGCACACATAGTGGTGCAGTTGGTAATCCAGCTTTGGAATTACTCAATGCAAAATTGCCAAACTGTAGCATCGCAGCATGTTTCCTATTGGTTCCTATGGTTTTTACTGTAGTCCATTCCATACAATAAAGTTTGGGTTTCTTTTTTTAACGTCAATGATATTTCAAATGCAAAATGATGCATCTTGTAATGCCTATTGTTAGTTTTATTTGGGTTAAGTGTGACAAAAGGTTCGTGCAAGATGCTGAATAAATATTATTTTTCAATAATACAATTCTGATACAGATACGCCAAAGCATGTTGGTTAAAAGAGATATATAATGTGAACAGAGTTTTGAAGAAAACAAATGAAACCTTTAAGAGGGGTAAAATAATATTTGATGAATTATTTTTAATGTTGAATAAATAGTCATTTGATTTCAATTTGTAACCCTGCTTTGTGGAGTAATCAAGGATGAAGGAATGATGGCAGAATTAAATCAAACATTGCCAGTTTACCAATAAAGTATCATGCTGTATAGTCATTACCATATGCTGTAGAAATGACAACATGTCAGCCAACAGGTGCTTATAGCAGACTGTAAACAAAGCTCCATGTGTGATTGACACTGCACTCTGTATGACTTTCGATTATGCATTAATACTACAAACCCTGTGTATGTCTGTGTCTGTGTGTGTGTGTGTGTGTGTGTGTGTGTGTGTTTGTGTGTGTGTGTGTGTGTGTCCTTTGACAAATAGAGAAGGAACAGTTTTATAAATGTAGACAAAGGGTGTTAAGAACCGTGCCAAAGGAATTAAATGAGTACAATAAAAATGGTATGAGCCATTTTACGAGTGACAAAAGATGCTTACTTTTACAGCATCCAGAGGACAAATTCCTGTGGCAATTGTTAGGAACAATTACTTAAATAATTGGGCTTTCAAAGAAAAGATTGATTGTCTAAAAGCTGTTTTCTGTGGAGAATCCATTAGGGGAAACCATTTTTTCTGGCTCCTTGACATAGTGTTTTTATTAATTTCTACTCGCAAAGATGCATGATTCTTTGGGTTTTTTCTGCTGCTCTGTCGCTGGTCTGTATGATGAACTATGCTGCGTGGGGAAAAGTCATCAGATGAACAATTTAGATTCAACCTCTGATTTACTGTGGCTATATATATATATATATATATATATATATATATATATATATATATATATATATATATATATATGTTTCTTAAGAAAAATCTTCTCTTTCAACTTAGGAATAAAATACATGTATGCAGTGCTACTGGATGTTCTGAGTGAACCGGGACGACTCGACTGGAGATAAAGGAAGTGTGCATTAATGTAAGTGTCTGATTTTTGTTTGTTTTTCCAGCTGCAACCGTATGGCGTCTTCTTTATATCCACAAAGCTTAATTAGCAGCTATTCAGTACATGCTCGTGGCCACACGGCTCAGAGAGGCTGCTGAAGGTTATCTCCCCAGACAAGCTGCTCGGAGACGCTGCAGCCGCATCCAGATCCGACCACGAGGCGCGTCAGGCGGGTCGTGCCCCATCATTTTAAACCTGCTTTTATTCCGTCTCATTGTGAGGAATACATTTCCTCACCTAGATCCCACTTTTAGGCTATATTATGCGATAGGCTCTGCCTTTGACTTTAATGTAACACTATAAGTACCCAGATGATTGATTCAGCATCTCCAGTACTGCGATGAGGGCTTGAGAGGGGCGGTGGGGTTTGGATGTTGTTAAAAACGTATCACGCTGCCGGGATGATAAGGCGTCTCCCTGAATGCTGTTAATGTGAGGGAGGGGAGGAGGAGGGGAGGAGGGGGGGGTGCTGTGGCCATCTTGAGTCCCCCTTCTGTTGTGCTGATGGGACGGAGCCGCTGCCATCTGCTTCCCATCCTCCCTGTTCCCCCACCCATGGACGCGGCCGCTCTCCCGTGCCCTTTCATCCAGCACGCTCGCATTGTCTTCCATCTCTCCTTGGAGGTCATGCCGTGTGCAAGTACAATAGCCTGAGCAGCGAGAGTGAACCCAGGCCTCCGTCGTTTTGAATATGATGAGACAATCTTTGGACTATTTTTAAACGTCTTTTAAAAACCCCACCTTTATACAATAGTCTTCTTGTAAATGGCTACACCCCTATTATGCTGTATTATTTTTTTCTTTTTACTGTAATTCATGTTTGAAGCAATTCATGTGTGAAGCACTTTGTCACTGCGTGTTTTATGCAAAAGTGCTACATAAATAAAGTGTTACTTACTTACTTACTTACACAAATAGTGAGACATTAGGAGCAGGTACTGCAGTGCCAAAAACATGTAAAATATATGAAAAATGCATCATCACAAAACGTGGGGCTGATAGAAGTGACGGTGTGCATGCTAGAGTATTATGTAAATGTGAGGAGGGGGAAGTGTATTCCTGGAAAAAAAAAAGGAAAAAAAACGCTTTATTTATGTGTCCTACATCTCAACTTCTATTTCAATCATTCCCCCCGCTCCCCTTACTCTGAGAAGGGACCCGCAGCTTTGCTCCGGGGCAGTCTGGTTCTCCTGTGACTGACACCCTCCACTGCTGCCCCCCCCACCGGGATGCTTCACACACAACCTGGGGGGCCCGTGTAGAATTAGCTTTAAAAGTAGGGCACAGATAATTGTCTGGACAAGAAAGTGTATCAGTGCTCTGTCATGTTCAAGTTCCTGCCACTCAGCCTCATAAGGCTAATCCTGGGGAACTACCTGGCGCTGTAGGGGCACAGTCGCTCTGCTTTTTGACTTATTTCTCTGCGCTGGAACATACATGGTAATGCACTCCTCAGCCCAAGGCAGCTGAATATAATTAATATGTATGAAAGGTGAAAAAGGGAAGAAAAGAGGTGGTTTTGATTAATTGTTCCTCTGTGTTGGCTTTGCCGTATTAATAACCGGGAGGATTAAGAAGGTCAGGACTGACCTGGTAAACATTAAAATTTCATGGCGCTGCTACACATAGCTGACAGTAAAAAGACAGTAAGCATACACACGCAGGCTCTCACGCTGGCATGAATATAAATTACTCACAAAGCGTAACACCAACCAAATCTGAAAAGTGTGCTGGGATGTCATTAATAATAAACAGGCAGGCTCCCATTTATTAGAATAGTGAAAAGTCATGTTTTCTCCAATGTGGCCTATTTTAAAAGTGCGTCTGTGGGAATAGAGGAAGCGCTCCTGTGCTTGTGTCAGAGCAGGCTCTCCAGGTCCCCGCTGGGAGGAGGTATGGCTTGCGAGCTGCTGAACACACTCCTCATTCTGGTGGGACAGCACTGGGACAAACAGCAGAGGGAATATTTTGCAGAAGCTACATTTCCTTTACACTGTCTCTATTGTGCTTATCATGTGAAGATCTGGGATTTTATTAGCCATGAAAATGTTCCGTATATTTTTATGCTTGAAGCCATAAAATGTAATGAAAGGGGAACACCCCACGGTGCATAAAAAATTTTCCGATTTTAGCACGCCACTGTAGGATCCAGCTGATACAAGGCCAAAGGGTCCATTTTTATCTTTTGATTCTCGCATTAACCTTCCATTAAAAATTATCTATGTTATCATCAACCTAGATTTAGCCTAATAAATTCCAGTTTTATGAGCCATCTTGGAGGAGAATTATCATGATGTTATAGTTTAAGTAACATATGTTCCAATTTACTGACATCTACTGGATTTGACGCGGCATCAGCCATCCATTCACATCACCATCATCATTTCATGGTCTAAAATTCCCTGCAATAAGTCGCCTTTGGATTTTGGTGATCAAGCAGCACATGGAGCCAGAAATGAACAAGCTGCTGCAGAACCAGGAACATGGGACATGGTGTAGAAATGAATGGGTTTTTATGCTTATTATGATCATGCAACATAATGTGGCAGAGTCTCTTTAAATTAGAAAGGAGACAACCACTGCACTGAATAATGCGCCCAATTTTCTTTGTGAGAATCCAATTTATCTGTAATGCTGAATCCTTATAGTTAAGCACATTATTGAGTGGAGCCCTATTAGCAAGAAATACAAGGATTTTGCAAGTGATTAATGTTGTAAAATTTGTTTTGAAAAAAATCCTTTCAGTTTATATTATAGTACTTTTTTCTCTTTCAGATGTACTGGACAGCACAAAGGCATAACTGTTGTATTCGGTGATTCATATTGCATGAGAGGTAATTGATGGTTGATATATAACTACAGTCAAATGTTTTCTGAGGTCATGGGAGATGTTTGGAGTCTCTAAGGTGTTTATTGCCAGGTTTCCCGGTAGAGGTTGACAAATGCAGATGTAAATCTAATTTTTAAAGGTTAATGCTTTAGAGAATTCAGAGTCATAAAAAAAGGGAGTTGCATTTATAAGTTTTCCTTTTCCTTCTGTGAAGCTGATACACTTCCTCCATGCTCACTTGATTCTGTTGAAGGAAAAAATAATAGTTTTCTGTTTTTCTGGTGTGAAAGAGAAATACTGGCTGACACCAGACCCTTCTCAGGTGTAACTGAGAGTGGGTCTGGGGAACCTTCATTCACAGTGCATTTCCAAAGGGGCGTCACCAACGGACGCCGCTCAATTGCCTCTGGGCGCAATTGGATAGTTCTTCAACCAATCAGACCAACGATCCTGGTGACGTAGCAGCGACAGCGGCGTCAACCATGGATGTATCAAGAGAACGGCATCAACGGGTTGCTGCGCTTCGGTGGCCGTCATGTTGAATGTAAACAAAAATCTGCTTTCTGTTGCTGCGCTATCATCATCGTGTAAAGCCCGCCTCAACGGTTGTGATTGGTGTCTCGATTTGGAAAAATTGGAAATGGGCTTGAATGGGGTCTCGGCCAGACTGACTTGCAGGGCAAATCTCATATTTGCCGGAAGTTCGTCAGGGTTTTCCCAGGCTAAATACATGTGGTATATGCAAAAGCATGCATCAAATGCAAAATGAAGATGTAATGTGTGTAATTAATGATGATGATTTAGACTAGGAAAAGCAATTTTATAATGCAGTGATGCCAGGAATACACTGTGGTACTGTAGATAGATGAGTCATACAAATGTGACAAAACTGGAGTGATATCACTGAATGCCTGACACCTATACGCGGTGCCAGCGGTATCCTTTCAGGAGGTCAGTCGGAGTCAGATAGTGAAAGGGAGACTCTGGGGCAAAAAAATGAAGCTTTTCTGGACAGCTGCTGCAATAACGTGAATAGATGTCTTCCCCTCTGCAATTAAACCCTCCCTGATTACGTCTCTCTGGCTATTGATCGGAAACTTTCACTTAATAACCACTAACATGGTCTCTTATCTTAACCTCAAGGTCTGGCCTTCGAGGACTGACTGCGCAGAGATTTATGTTCGCTTCCTTTAGTGACTCCTCCGGGGCATTGTGTCATTTTGGTATTCCAAAGTGTGGAGAGGGGTCTGTTGGTTTCTTGTTAAACCACATTATTAAACACCGCTGTGCTTCCCCGGTTTGCAGGTCCAATCTTTTTGTATAAGTGCAGTGTAAAAGGGAAACGGGCTGAATAGCTGTATAACTTTCTTTGATTGTCATTGATTATTAGATAGTAAAAAGGCTGCATTCAAATTGAATGACTTTATTGTTGTTTCAAATAATACTCCCAGTTATGTAGCTCCAGTACACAGAGAGAGCTGCTCTGGAAATCGACCCAACAGAGCTAATGAAAACGCAAAGACTCGAACATAAATGTTTAACACACCTACCTTCAATGGCTCCGCATGTGAAACCTGAATACCATACACTTAAGTTTAAATAAGTTGCCTGAAAAGGAAAATTGTGGTTTAATACAACCTGGGTCTTATTTTCTTAGTTTTGTAATCACGTTGTACTAACCAAGGTAATTGCAGAGAAATCCAATGCAATAAGAAATACGATCAATAAGACGTTGATTAACAATCCCCCAAAACCTATTTGGAAGAGCAAGAGGCAAAATGGTTAAACTATTACCCACTGTTACTCACTATTACTGTCCGTTATAAACATCCATCACAGTTTACTTCCTAGGGATCATTACCAACATTATGGGTGCGCTAATTTTTGGGTTTTACCTGCAAATAAACTGGTTTAGATAAGCTAGCAAAACTGCTAGCTCGCTCACAACCGTCAGATTATCTAAATCATTCTTTCCCAATCCGACTTTGTTATTAGAAATGTTGACATGTTCCCAGATCTCAGCGGCCCTTTGGTGAACACAAATCATATCAATAGTTTTGATGGCAAAACATACAAAAAATATATTAAACAGGAATTATTCCAAAGGCTACTTAACTAGCTAGGTAGCTTGTAGCTAGAGGGCTAAATCGGGCCGTGACGGTCATGTCAGATTCACTTTGATATCAAATGCTAAAGGAAAAAGGCATTTTAGGCAGGCTGTGTGAATGTTTTACAGGGTGTGTTAGGTAAAATAATTAATAATTAAGCTAGCTCAAATAGTAAACACAGGAGGGAATGAACCAATGTCAGCCGTCCGAAGCTGACATAAATATGTTGAGTTTATGCTAATACTTGAAACTCATAAACAATCTATTGCACAGTTGCACTAACGTGCAGCCACCACATTAAACAAGGAATTATGTGAGCAATGCTAAAACATGGACTGAAATGTTGTGCGATAATTGTTCAATCAGAGAAATTTAAAGATTAAAACGGCAACCTTCTACATTGTTGCCTTGAAAGCAGGGGTCTTCAAGGTATTTAAGGTCTTCCAGAACCCCTAGGGGTCCACAGAGTCAAATTAGTGTTAATTTTTTTAAAGTTTTTTCAAAAATTAAAAAGTCTCAACATGAATCCCATGGGGTTCATAAGTGAAATTTCTGCGATATATTGCAATTTATTACCTTATTTCCAACTTCAAATTTTTCCCAATTTCATCTTATGTCCCCAAAAGGAAACTTTGTCAACATCTGTTTTATCTAAAAATATACATTTCTCTGTTTGTTCATCTCACTTTAATTGTATTGCTGCAAAATGGGATTGTCAAGCAGACAAACTGACCAACACATATATAATAATAGGTCGATACTTGGCGTCTGTGTATCGATAGAGTATTGCCAGAGAAAATATTGCGATACGATGCTGTATCGATATTTTCCCCCCCACCCCTAGAATCCAACATATTATTAGGAAATATAAATCCCCACTTGGCCTATAGGTAAAGTGGTCACTAAGGCAATTCACAGATTAGTTAATCCTAAGGATTCACTGTGCCACATGTATGTAGTGTTTAACATTAAAACTTGATTTCTAAAATCATGCCAACAATTATTAGGCTATTTGAACAGCTTAGTATTCTACTATATGCAAAAAGGTATGTATAAAGGCTTTAGGCCACCCTTCACATTAATGTAGGCCCAGTTTATTATGCAACTTTATTTTATACAATATATGCAGAAGGGGGTTCCTGCTCCATCTCTCTTTCAGTTAAGGGGTCATTGGCTTTAAAAAGGTGGAAGACCCCTGCTTGGAAGTATAGCAAAGGTTGCGGAACTTCTAGTGTCACCATTCTCACGTTGCTTCTGTGATGTTCGTATCCAGATGTGTCACAAGCTGAAATGAGGAACAGAATTGTCGAGCGGGGGCCTGCAAAACTACTATGCTGTGTTGCACATAGAGCTCCACAGTGAAGTAACTGGAAAATTGTTGATCAGAATCGACTGTCTATTAACATTTATACTTAAAATCTGTGACCTTCTGAAACTAAAATCCTCCAGTATTCAGTGCTGAATAGATATTCCCAAATAATAATACATGGATACACAGGAAGTGATGACTTTTTGTCAGCATGAAAAAAATAAACTGTGACAAAAGCAGTGATACTGTGTGTGGCTAAATAAAGAGGCCCACCTACACAAAGTGAGAACTCATCTAGAGAAAATCCACAGACACTGTTTGAAAACCGCACAGCACTGACCACTTATGTCATTACTTATATTTTATTTGTCTTGTTGATGAATGTGATCCGAGCCAATATTCACTTTTAATCCTAAAGTAAGATGGGGGAGGGGGTGGGGGGGGATGCAGAAGCTTGCCATGAAACAATAAAGGCACATTCTGTCTTATGAGAGGAAAAAGTCACAATGCGTGTAAATGTTTCCTGGGACAGCTCCAAGCCGCTGTTTGCTCCAAAAGCAACATTGACTTGTATAAAAAATTCACCCTTCACAGCTCACGCCTCTGAATCATACACCTGTTTGGTTTCAGCGTGCCAGTCTTCCTCACTCGCTCTCTGCTCAGCCATGTGAACACAGCGCAGGTTGTCCACAGTACTGCCCTCAGGCCCCGCAATGTGTTCATAGCCCGGCTGGCTGGCTCGCTGGCTGGGTGGGTGGGTGGGTGGGTGGGTGGGTGCATGCAGGAGAAGAGAGAAGAAGGGAAGGAGGGGGAATTAAATAAATAATAGCATGGCCTTTCTCTGGGTGAGTAAGCAAAGAGGGGAGAAGAGTTTCCAAGTGGCAGACGCGATGCCCTTTTATTTTCCGGAGCTTAGAGCCCATGCTCTTTATGCTTAGGTTGATCAGTATGTCCGCTGAGTGTAGAAAAAGCTAAAAGACAAACTGTCCGACCAAGAAGATCCACCTCAACTACGCGTTGAAAAATCTAGAATGAATTTGAATGTGAAATGAACGTGAAATCACCGATTTTTGAACTGCATCTTTCCGAGGGATAGATGGTTTGTTTTCCCGTTCTCTCTGTGTCTGGTGTCTGATCTTCGGCTAACTGCTGCATTCATCAAAGGCCTAGTCAGACACACAGAGACAATAGCTAATGAGTAGAAGCTCCCAGTTGGGCTGATCCGGGCTGTGGTGCTCCAGACAATGCAACAACATCTGTGCGGCTGAGTGCTGGTGTGTGCTGACAGAAGCCTCCCCAGAGAGAGAGAGAAATGAGGGGGTGTGGGGCTGGGGGGGTGGGGGTTCTTCACATGTCCTGGACATACAACCTTCCCTCCCTTCCCCCAAATCCAACCCCTCTCGTCACCCATCTGTACAGGGGTCTCGACGCGCAGAAGGGATGGGTGCCGTGAAACCATGTTCCATTTCTCACCCAGGTGTGCCACTTGCGCATAACCCCCGAAAACCCCTAACTAAAGAAGCATTTGAAATGTCGACAGTTTTGAGTTACCACTGGAAGAAAGAGAGAGAGAGAGAGAGAGAGATGATTTTTCCAGAGTGAGGAGGTAAGGAGGGGGAAGGAAACAGGTGTGGACCTCCCTGTGGATAGAGCTCCTCCAGGGGAGTGTTAGCAGTGACTGGGGCTGGATGGATACCTCCCCACAGGGAGAGAGGTGCACATAATTCAGGGAGGATGCCGGCCTCTCCCATATACAGAATTAGTTATGTTGAGCGGTGACAGGCCGAGCATGAACAATAAGATCCCTATTCAAGCTCCAGCAGTATGTTACAACATTTAAGGCGGGGGAGTATCTCATTGTAAACATGCAGGTAGAGATAAAGCAGGTCTGAAAAACAGGCACGTCTGCACACTCACTCCCACCAAGGCGGTGACCCATCCGGAGGACAAGGTGTACCTGGTAATTAAAATGCAATCTCTGCTGCTGTGCCCCCTGGAGTGGCAGTGGCAGCGGACTCACCCAGGAGCCTGGGGGCGAGAGGTGCCACCTGCACTTCCACGCCACCTGCGCCACCACTGCCTCCCTTCATTAAGCCTGGTATTTATACGAGCGTCCCCCCACCCCGCCCCAACAGCCCTAGTCTTCATGGGCCCTGGTAAGGCAGCGCTTTATTAGAATTAATGTGGCACTTCAGAGGAGAGTGTCAGTGTGGCGCGTACCGGGGTGCCAGGAGAAAGAGTCCCCAGCTCTCCTCTGTCACATTGAATAAAGGCGCCACAGCCAGCCCAGAGCTGAGATGAGCGTGGACAGCACATGACAGAACTGTTTTTCCAGGGCCAAGGGAAAGCAAAGTATTCTTTATTCAATCTGTTCTCATGTTTACAGGATGAGCTATTATATTGTACATGGAGACGATCAAAGCCTGGAAGAGAATGTAATGGCGCGAGACAGAACGTTGTGTCAAGCGTTTAGCAAAAAAACTGGACATTCGACGACGCTCGCCGGAGAACCCATGTGACAGTTAAAGAAAATTAATATCAAATGGCCCCTACAGTCGGAAGGTTTTAGCCAAGCCTCCCTGCCGGTTTGTTTTGAATGATGTAATTGTCAACTCGATTGGGTGTAAGATTTAATACATCACGCCCATGACACCCAGCTTTCTCACTTTACATGTTGCTGTTCCACCCGTCACAAGCTTTAGATGGCAGCCAACTCTACTGGGGATGGATGACATACAGTAAGTATCACATTATAAACCCCGGACTTTAATAGGGCCATTAATTAGAAACCCAAATTAAAACGGAAACAAACGTGATTTAATAAAGTTTCCACATGAGTCATAATATCTTTGGCAGGATTGTCACAAGTACTTTTGCACTTCCTCACATTCCAGGAAATAAAAACAACACTGTGGCTTTTAAACACATTTAGTGCCTAATATCTGCATGAAGTGTCACCACATTTAGGAGGGAGTGTGTGAGAGGGTGTTTCAGACGGTGTTAGCAGTATGTCTGGTCATTTCTGCGAGGATAGATGGAAAAGAAAGGGGTGGCTACACTGATGCTACTTGTAGTCGGGCAGCAGGGGAGGGCATTAAAACCTAGTTTGCATCACTCAGCGCTTCCAATTAAACACGAATAACCAGATACAAGTTCCTGTCTTCAGATGTGTTTTATGAGCTCCTGTGCAGCAGGGGAATTCTCCAGAATATACTGTACATCTCCCCGCAGTTTGCCGATCTCTACTGCACGCCTGAGTTCATTAGTGTTAAAAATGGTAAGCACTTTAGAGCCAGATGTACTTTTTTAAGTCTTATTAGCTTCAGATGATATTGTTTAAGGGGCATACGAGGCTTCCAATTAAAGCTGTGGAAAACTAAAACAGAAGTTTCTCTAATGTTTTTTTTTTTCTTCTTTTTCCTGGAGTTAGATGCAACTTTTTCTAAGCCATGGGCCTAACTGTTAGCGCCCTCCTTATCAAAGGCAGACATCAAAGGACGTCTGCAGCTTGTGCACACACAGCTATATATTAATCCTTAAAACAGAATTGTCCAACATGGACTGGAAAAGAGAAATTAACAGTTCAGTCATGATTTGTTGATGTTGTCCATCCTCAAAGTTGCCGAAATGCACTGTAGCGTAAAGATGAGATGAAAACAGAGTTAGACATACGTGCGCATTGTGTGGTACGGTCGCTTCATAAATGCAAAGAATCACAATATACGATTTGATACCGTAACTTCTTGTCGAAAAAATCTCATTTCGCTTGCTCTGGGTGAAAGCTATTTCAATTTTTTTCGGCACGACTTTTGGAAAAAGACCCCAACAATCTTTTCCTAAATATGTCCACCTTCACTTACACCAAGACACAGCCCTGTCGGCGCTCTAATTTTGTGTTGGGCCCGTTCTAATGGGTTCATCCGGAGCCAAGGCAAAAAGGCAAGAACAAAGCCCTTCAGCATCTCCCAGTACGGGGAGGTGCACCGAGGCCGGGCCACGCTGCACTCCCAATCCCCTTACAGGGCTGTCACTATTCATTCACGCTCTGCCCTTCCTCCTCGCGCCGCAACCTCAACAGGGGCATCGCTCATGATAGAAAACAATGAGCATGATTTGTGAACTCTCGCCGTCTTTGTAATTTCATCAGTGTAATGGGATTATATTTCAAATCACCACTCCTTTGTTCATTACACATTTAAACTCCTCTGACAGACAAAAACTTAAATAAAATGTGCATGTCAACCCTGGTTGACTTTGCCTGCTCCCGCACTTGATTAGACAAACAGCGCACCGGGGCTCCGGAACGGGGGGAAATAATGTGCTCATTTATTCATTTTTCAGACAAGTCACAATAGATTTTTAACGACCAGTGTCTGACCTCCCTTAGGTACTTCTTGCTTAGGGGGGTTAATAAAGCCTAACGCTGTGGCGCTCGGAGCAAGCTGAGAAGATGCCTGTGATGAAATAAAGACAGGCCCAAATCAAGAGTCTCCGAATGCCCGCTCCAACCCCAGAGAGAGAGAGAGAGAGAGAGAGAGAGAGAAAGAGAGGAAGAGGAAGATGGTGTGGGGGCTGCTGGTGGTGGTGGTGGTGGAGGGGTTGGAGAAAGGAGAGTATTCCACTTAGATTCCAATTCCACAGGTCTCTGAGGGACAATTAAACCAAGTGTGGAAGAAGTGCTCTCTTTTCTCAATGCACTGGGGCGTGCATATTAGACGCCGAAACCATGGTGATACATTCACACACAGAAGAGTCTGCCAAGATTTAAAACTGGGAAGCTTGTAAAAGCCGCTCTGAAAACTTCACGTTGACATTTTAGAACAACAGAGAGATCTCTCTCTATAGTCCTTGGATTTAATGTCAGGCCGTGCAGTTCAAGGATCTCCTCTGAGTCATGGCAACATTAAAAGAAATCAAGAAGTTGCGTAATTCTTCGGGTTTTAAGTTGCACGTCTGCAAGTCTTATTAAAGCAGCTTCAGGGAGTTTTCTCAATCTAACACTGATGCCTCTATGCCCTACATAAGCCAACGAGACCATCGGCGAGACGATTAGCTATTTCTATATTTCTATACAGTTAATCTTAATACTTGTCCCCGCCAAATCAGACCAAACTAATTACGGCACACAGACCGAATGAGCCTATATTTACATTTTCCCAGGCAAAGTTTGGCACTGAGTCGTAAGTTACCCAATTGAAAGGGAGCGTGAGGAGTCCTTTCTTTTCGACAATGTATTTTGTGGTTATGGCTGATACTGGGTAACCTGACGTGCCAGATGGTTTGGTAACACAGAGCCCTCTGAGAAGCCATCATTGGAAACTGTTTAGAAAAGGGAAGGCACATTAAAAAAAAATACCTGGCAGGTGATTGGACGAACCATCTGTCCGTCACGTCCGCCGCTCCTCGCTGGACGCTAATTGGTTTGGTAAGCTGCAGTACAGGCACAAACACATTTATTGAAGCCTAAGACAAGGTGGATTTCTCCTTCGTGAGAATCCAATTGCCCTGCGAGGTAAGATACTGGGGCCGGATCAGCAAAGAGAAAAAGAACATTTTTGACCGAAGAATGAAAAAAAGCTAGGAGAGACAGTGATAGAGCACCGGCAAAAGTAGGTAAGTTAACCTCGCGCATTCAACATATGAAGAGAACTGCGGGATTTAAAAGGATTCAAAACTGATCCTGAATTGGGCCTCTACCTCCTAGACAGGTTTGTAATATTCAAGTCTTTGTTATTTTTGAAAAACACTGCGAGATGTGGCACAGGTTACATCCATATATAAATGTATATTACAGTAGTGGATTAAACAGAGTTTACTTACTTACAGTTATACATATTATATAGTCAAAAATAGACACAGCTGTTTAAAAAATATGAGAATGAAATGAAAAATGAAGAAATGAGAATTTAAGAAAAATAAGTTGTGTTTTTCTTTCACTCACTTCCAAAACAAATGCTAGCTAGATCAACATCTTTACAACACAAGGCATGGAAACACTACCGCTTTTGACAGGGGCCGCCAAAATACACAGTTCTTTGTAGTTGCCTTAAAGGACAATTCCGGCGCAAAATGAACCTAGGGGTTAATAGCACACATGTGTACCAAGTCGACCGTTCTCTGGGACATGTTGTCATGCTAATGTGTCTCTAGCTTGAAGCAAGATAGCGCAAACCACTAATTAGCTTATAACGCTAGTCGTCGGGGCAGAGGGTAAAGTGAAAAGAAATCGCTATTTCTACACCACTAACAAGGCTCAAAATAGCACCACACTTCCATGGTAGCATAATGAGGGTCCCTACATGTAAACCGAAGCACTGAGAACTTTGTACGTGTACAAAACATCCATGACCAGTCGAACCACGAACGCCGTGCAACCAGTAACCAGTAACATAGCTCAAGCACGGCGTTCGTCGTTCGACTGGTCATGACTGTTTTCCCAAGATGGCGCCTTCTTGTATACGTGAACGCTACTGTCTTTATAATCTATCTTTTTAATAGACTTACAAAGTTCTCAATGCTTCGGTTTACATGTAGGGACCCTCATTATGCTACCGTGGTAGTGTGGTGCTATTTTGAGCCTTGCTAGTGGTATAGAAATAGCGATAATGTTTTACTTTAACCATGCCCTGACGACTAGCTTTATAAGCTAATCAGCGGTTTGCGCTATCTTGTTTCAACATTCGATTAGCATGACAACATGTCCCAGAGAACGGTCGACTTGGTACACGTGTGTGCTATTAACCCCTAGGTTTATTTTGCGCCGGATTCATCCTTTAAGCGTGCATCCAGACGTCTTTAGATGTGGTGCATCTGCAGAAAATTTCAAAAGTTTGGGCTCACCAAACACACACACACACAGCAAGAGAGAGAGAGAGAGAGAGAGAGAGAGAAAGAGAGAGAGAGCCTGTGCATATGTGCTGCCACTAGACATCCATCTTGTTTTCCCGCTCAGCTCAGTGCTCTATTTGTCTGAATCTATGTCATTTTAGCTCACTCAGGTCAACGGCAATTCAACCTCCTCTTTCGTCTGAGGCACTTCAGAATCATAATGTGATGCATGTGGGATAGGAACCTGCTAAACACAGTCCCTGTCACTGCTCAGACATTGCTGGATATAAATGATACACGCCGTGCGCTTGCCATCCCCATTCTGAGCCATACTACATCCTGTTTCCACCTGTCCGTGATCACTGCTGTGCAAACGCTCTCTCCCACACCCTCACAGGTAGCTGTTCTGGTCACGATGTGACACAGCATTAGACTATAATCACACCTCCAGAAACGGCAGGGGGAAAAAAAAATAAGTCTTAGTGATCTGGAAGAAGAAACAGTAACGAAAGGATTTGTTCAGAACACTCAATATCTCATACTTTTGTTCTGGGCTCGGCCTTGTTCCTCTGCTTTTAGTTGGTGCAGCTCTCTGCTGGGCGCCTCTTGGGAACGGAGGAAATTACATCCTACCTGATAATTAGCAAAGTTCAGAGCAAACTAAAAGTCTGCCCCGCTCTCTTAGGTCCCCTCCACTGGCAGCTTTCTCTTAGCAACTAATTAAGTCCGCCTCTGAGGTTTTTGCAGACAGCAATGCTACTGGATGCTGCAACAGCAGAAAAAAAAAAAAAAAAAAACTAAAAGGAAGAAGGATGGAAATGAAGAGTGAGAGTTCATTTTTATTATGTTTTTTTTTTTTTTTTCTGTTTCATCTTTTTATACCGACAAATAAAATATGACAATGGTGTTCCTGGAGGGAGTATTATTATTTCACACATGGGTGCATTCTTCAAATAGAAATAACAGTGTTGGCCGCCATTACGCACGCTAGCAAATAGCGAAGCGCCCTCTGTCCATAATGTTCTTTAATTATTATAATGTCGTCATCCATATCCGGCAATGTTGCATGGAAAAGAAACAGCAGAGCACACCGGGTATTAAATGGCAAATCACTAATCTCCCCACAGTTGAATGAAATCACACTACACAGACAGCATTATTAGTGATGTTATCGTCACTGCTGCACATCATATTGGAGACTTCTTATATGAGACTTATAGAATAAGGGTTTGATGCATGTTTTTTTTTTATTAGCTATGTATTATTCCTTTGGGGTTTAAATAGCCTAAAAGGATAATATTTGTATTTCTTCTGAGTTCAACTCAAATCTTAAGTACGAAATTAGAATTAGTAAGAAAGTCTGCTGTTCAAGTGCAACTACAAATACAAAAAGCTAATTGTAATCTGTCAGAAACCTTGAGTTGAACACTTGAATACAAGTTGCTCATTAGAGACGCTTGAGCCACTGGGCTGCTGATGACTAGCAGTGTAGATGGAGTTTGGCTTTAAAAAAGGCAAGCCAACAACCTCCTTGATAAGGCTCTCGGTTGCACAGAGACTGTTTGTGATGTGCAATCCATGAGAGACGGAGGAAGCAGGCAGGCAGTCATTATTTTCTCCATAATTTACCTGAAGTCCTTGATAACGAGCAAAAAATAATGCCATATAATTAGAAAAACACCAGCAACACCATTATTGTCAGGAGAACACATCGGTATAATGAAGCAATTATAAATGAGCAGCTTTGTGCTTGTCATTAATTTCTGCTTTTAAGGATGTGGAGATGAAGCATGGCTAAACGTCAGAGGGAGCTGGGAGGATGTTTAAGTTAGACTGCAAGGAGAGCACTCTGGGGGTGTGTGTGTGTGTGTGTGTGTGTGTGTGTGTGTGTGTGTGTGTGTGTGTGTGTGCACAGACCAAACTGCTGGTGATGAGTCCACCAAGTCGCAGCGTGGACAAAATGTCCACCGGGGGGACACTTTAAACACGTTATAATAACCTTCTATCATGCAAGTGCAGCTAAAGCTTTCAGTCTGAAATGTGTGTTTACCAATATGCACAGACGAGGACACGCAGGTTCCACTGCAGCCAGATATCATCGCACTGCATTCAAGTTGTTTATTTTGCATCAAGTGGAAGATGCTCGGTTGCCAAATGAAAGGTAATGAGGAAAAGTACATGCTGGGCGAGGAGCTTGCCCTTTTCACATATCATCACAGAGATTGATCTCTCCTTCCCTTTCCCTCACTCGTATCCGGTCTCAATTGAGAGATACTACATTTGAAAAAAAATCATGCATATTTTTCCTTTGAAATGTATACCGTGCTCCTAATGCAGCCGCGCAATTAGGTAACATGTTGCATTTCATTAAAAGAATTTCCTCCCAACCACTGAGTGGATTAGAGACACGTCTTTTTATTAATGAGCCTCCCCTCTTTGATTTCTCCTCATATTGAAATGAGTGGAGACAAGCTGAAATCCCAGTTTGCTCCTGATATGTCAGGGCTTCTGTGAGCTCAGTTGTTTGCCACCTCAAAGGCATCAAGCAGTAAAAAGAAAAGAAAGAAAAGGGGAGCAAATAAGAGAGACAGTGAGTGAGTGAAGTCACTCCACTTGGTATACACTGAGAGTACAAGTCCAAAGCATTGTCCTCCTCAGTTAGAAATGCCATCTTATTAACACATCCTACAGCACACTTCATCACATTGTCTTGAGAAGGCAATTGTATGGAAGGGGCAATTAGGACGAGAAGCTGTGAGGTTGCCATTATTTTAGAATTTAATGACCACGCAATACGGAGCTAGATGTAGAAATGAGGGCTACAATACTACAATTATGCATAATCTGGCAGATCTTACCGCACCCCCCACACTCCGCTTCCTTTCGCCTCGAATAAATTTACATGGAAATGCATCTCTGCCTAATTTATTCGGAAAAAATTAGAATATACATTACAAATATTTCCATAGACGACATAAGCAACATGCGGTTGGGAATTTAATGACTTATTTCTTTGTATTCATGCTTATGGATTAGGTCGGGAGGGCACACCTTCCCCAGGCAGGTTTTTTCCTTTTTTTTTTTTTTAAGATGAATAATTAAACACAGGTGTATATATATTCACCTTTCATTCTTTTTCTCCAGCTGCTGTGCCATTCATTCTATAGGAAAAGAAAGCTTTCCAGCCCACAAGAGAGAGAGAGAATAGCCACTGAGGAAATGTGTGCTCTGTGTGTGTGTGTGTGTGTGTGTGTGTGTGTGTGTGTGTGTGTGTGTGTGTGTGTGAGAGAATATGTGCTGTGAAACCAAATGTGTGTGCCACTTGTAAGTGGCAAGATGCATGACTCTGGACACAACCCAAAAGCAGGGATTATTGACATGGATGCTCCACCATTAATAAGCCGCGCTGTATCCTTTGTGTTCGGGGTCGCCATTGCTGCAGTTAACTATAACTTGTCAAGGCTTCTCCAGCCGCACAATGCGTACCTCATGCATCTCCTGTCAGCAGGCATAATTCCTGGATGCTGGCGCGCCGCTGATTTCTGCATAAGTGATGCGAGCCTTCTAGTAGAGTTAGGAGCACGAGTCTTTTGCCATTGAGAGATGTTCATCATTCTTGATCTGGCTCTGTCAAGACCTGGTGTTTTAGTGCCTCTCACGATTAGGCAGAATTGACAGGCCAAGAAGGCAGTGAATAGCAAAAATGTGTGGAACTGAGGGGGTGTGGTGTAGGCTGCAGGGTGAAGTGGAGTGTGGCCGCCATTTAATCTGCAATTTATCAGTTTAGGCTGCACCATGTAACATCAGGGAGATTACATTCCGGCGAGAAGGAGACCTATCTCTCCTCCATCCCCTCCTCCTCCCCTATCTCCTCTCAAATGCCTCCTAATGTCGTCTGACGGCACAACGCGGAGGACAAAGAGGGAGGACTGTCTTTATTGTCGCCATTATTGTTTCTGAAACCCTTAATTAATATATAGCATTGTGGACTCCTCTGCGAGTAAGCAAACAAAGTGCCAGTGACAGAGAGACGGAGCATAAGAGGTTTGCTGCAGCGAGACAGGCTGCATCTTTTATAGAGGCCGTTTGTCACGAAGAAAAAGTTAGGCCGGTTTTTAACATGCACAAGCACACGTGCATTCAGAGACACACACACACACACACACACACACACACACACGCACATAGGCTGCCATTGACGTCTGCCATTGACGTCTGCACATGACCTCTGACAACACTGATCACGTTGGGCCGATAAATGCTTAATTGCCATTTTTCCGTTGGGCTGCTTTATTGATGTCATTTCAAAAGTGATTAATATGAACTGCTAACGAGCTGTTGCATTTAGCACTAAACACAACTGAACTGGCACGTTGCATTACATGGATTTTATTTATTTTTTGTATATTTCTAATATCGTGCAATCAAAAATGCGTTGTTATGGTTTAACGGCGACATATAATGTCATTAAACTATATGTCTTTTGAATTGGAAGTCAACAAGCTCCAGAAAGGAATGTTTAGCACAGTGTTCTGGACTCTTAGATCAATGTATTAATGCATTCCTTTCAGGGAATCAACATCTTTGCATTTCGTCGCATGCAGCAGGAGGACACAGGTGTTCTTTTTTTATTTTATTTTTTTTTTTTATTTACAAAAATATCATAGTCAAATGAATCCAAAATATTTTCCCAACATTTGTGCTCCTTGCACACTCTCCGCGGTGTTTAACAAGGTCACCGAGTCTATTAATATACACTGGTAGAGTGAACCAACAGCACGCTTCAGTTTTTATCTCTCGTTCTGGGCAGAAACAGAAATATGAAGACGCTGGCTTACAGGAAGGAAAGCCATGGCAGCCTGATATTAAAATGGTTCAGGAGTCAAGTAGAACAAGTCAAGTAGCTGGAGGGCAAACAAAACATGGAGAGAGAGAGAGAGAGGAGGGAAAGAACAGGTCATTCTTAAAAGCTAATGGACTGTCAATGGTCATATTGTATTCTATCGAATATTATAAAATATGTTGGCTTCGTGTGAAGTCTGTGCTATTAGTCATTGGCTGTCTATTATTTTACCAAGACTAAACAAAAAGACAAAACATGTCAACAAAACAGAAATGAATTCAAATTGCATATTTCCATTTGAATACAGCAATGGGATTTATTTTTTTTATTTTTTAACAACCACAACAGTGCGTTTCCACCGACGATATAGCTTTTCTTTTCAAAAACCTTTTCTTTCCAGTTTTTCGATTGTTAAATTAGACACCCCTCCACACGTTCTCTTTTACGGGTTTTCCCTACATCTTAATGGTAACCTCTCCAGTGTGGGGTGTGTCCTACCAGCTGCTGAGATCAGAGCTCGCCACCGCTGCAGCTCACAGCGCTGTCCACCAGATGGACTGTTAGCCCGGGATACCAGGCCATGCACGGCTCACAGAAACACATTCCTGTGCCTGAAAAAGCAACAAATATAGGCCTACACTCTGTCTCTTGATCAGGGGCGTGTATTTGTACATTGCAAATCCAGTGTTGTAGGATACAGAGTGCACGCGCGCATTTGTGCAATGTATTGCTCCGCCAATAAAGCAGCCTTTATTAAGCATGCCTGTATCCCAAAGGCTTATTTTGCAGACATTCCCAGGAGGAAGTATGACCCGCTGCACTTATCTGCACAGCCGCTCTGCAGCGACACAGAGCTTGATCCATCCTGAAAGGGGGATTGAACTCTCGCAAGATGAAGACATGACATCTTCGGCTTACTTGATGTCAATGATAGGACAGCTCACTTGTAGATCGGGCATGTTGCCAGCCAGCTCTCCCTGGGTCCTGAATGCTGCCTCTGAACAGAGGCCAACGACACAGATGACATCTAGGGAAGCCCGTCAACCTGTTGCTTAAGGACAGAATAATCAAAGTGGGTCATACTGGTCGGCTCGCCTTACAGTTTGTGTAAGGGCTGATGTGTTCATCTAATGCATCTGCGTGTGTGCGTGTTTCCTAGACTTGTCAGGGCCCTGAAATCCACCCCAGTGACAGAGATCATCAGCATCAGCCGCAGATCTTCAGCCTAGATCATGTTCACAATGAGAGCCGTGCCAGGCGCTGACACCACTGCACTGTCCAGTTGTGCACAAAAAAATAAATAAAAAATTGCCGCCCGCCAACACAATTCTGAACATTGATTTAGAAATGTTCACATTAGCAAATGTGTGTAAGCAATATGAACCTTTCTCTAGGCAGTAACAAAGGTCATTTTAATAAAAACAAATCACTTTATTGATTTGCATGCATGCATGCAGGTAAAAATATGTTATTGTTGCCCTCAAGAGGTTTTGTTTCTTTTACGATCTACGCTTGACACAGCCCTAACAATATTGCTTAATTGCAACCTCAATGAAACATGCATGCTCAATCAGGGAGGGAGTTTACTGTCGAATTTATGGAAATGCGTGGAAAAAAAAAAAAAGAAGGGGCCTGTGTTAGTTGTAGGGTACACCTGCACTTGTCAAGGTACTCAAGTACACCGGGTAATTGGCTGTTGATTGCTGCCATTAACATGTGATGACTAAGTGCATCTAATTCCTGTTCTATTTCCACGGTTCAATCTGATGTCACCACCCACTCTTTCTTTCACAAGAAAGAGAGTTGGCCTGCGCCTGTGCAAATGGTTCTTTTTTTCTAATGATATAAGCACAATATAAAAGGAAGGAGTGGTAAAGCCTCAGAAGCACCATTGTAACAGACACCCTTGCTTAATTGATAGGCTATCCTTTGTGGCGAGCAGTAAAGGAAAGCACAAGATATGTCATGTATTACTATGTCTACTATTTTAGACTAAACCCAGTGGGCTTGATGCCACAATAAAAGTGCACAGGGATGCAATAATCCACATATCTGTCTTTCGGAATGATGCTATAATAGGGCTGGGCGATATGGAGAAAATCTAATTTCACAATATTTTCGAACAAATACCTCGATATCGATAGCGCAACGATATTGTTATGTTGACTATTGGTGCTTTCACAAAATATTTACACAATGAGATTTTTGATAAATAATCATCAGTAATGTGGATACAATGACTAAGTGGGTAAAGGCAAATATAGAACAGATACAAAAGTCTGGTAAGTTCAGAAAATTACATCACTTTACTGTAATGCAGCCTTTAAAACCAGGAAAAGACACCACTTATGCCATATTACGACATTACAATATCCAAAATCTAAGACGATATGTAGTCTCATATCACGATATAATATCAACATATTGGCCAGCTCTATGCTAGGCTATAGCACAACTGTTTGGGGTTAGCATTTATTGTATTTCCATGGTTTAATATTGACTCTTTATGGCAACCTTCTAAGAGCTATTCTGCCATTTGTTACAAAGACACACATCTCCTTTTGTCTTTGTTTAGTCTAGTTTAAGCTGAAATGAATACAGAGAATGGCGCTCACTTTTACAGTTTGCCTCCCTTACAGTATCCACCACCTCGGGGCACAGAGACTTGGTATCCCTTTGAGTTTTAATCTCCTCTGCCTGCATCCTTGCGGCTATTTCATTTAAGTTTTAATATGTGTATTTGACATTTTTGTTCATTTAGACAACCTCCCCAGCCCCCCTTCCCCCTCCCCACCACACTTAATTTAATTGACGTGATGCTGCCTTGTGTTGTTTATTCTGTCCTTTGTGGAGATTTCCCGCCACCACCGGCAGATTAGTCCCAACCGGATACCGTATGCAGGCTCCGTGCGGACCTGTACCTGCAACGTATATGCGCGTGAGCGGTGGGAGGAGGGCGCGCGCTCGCGTGTGATGACACGCGGACAGGAAGAAAAAAAATGCCACGCGGAACCTTTAAGTCAACAACAGAGCATTCTTAAGAGCTAAGCCATACTTACTTTCCTGCGCGTTGAGCTTTAAGCGTGTTATATGTTCGACCTAGGCCTACTACTTCAATAATGGGAATAATGAGAATAATAACCGAATAACATTTTGAATTTGACAAAGAGCCACAATGAACAAAACGGATCCAGTTCCAGACAGCGAGTCCCATTGGTTTTTAAATGTCAAGCCGTCGCGCCCCCGTGCTGTTCTTTGTCTGAGCCGCTCTCAGATCAGATCTGCACACCGTCGTCGGGAATGGCGCGTCTGCCATCTGCAGGCCGCCGAGGGTAAAACACTCCCTTGTACAGTGGCTAGAACGTAGCAGTCACTGAGAGTAACAGTGCTGCTGCTGCTGCTGCTGCTGCTGTTGTTCTTCTTGCAGCTGCATGGTCCTATGGTTTTAATAATAAAAAGAAATCCAGCTTCCCTGCTTTAGATGCAGTGACTCCTTGGAATAACCCAGCTATATTCATATTCCAGGTGTGGATTAGCATTGCATGTGGTGTATAATGGTGTACTTTTAGTCATGTTGTTGTGCATTATTGTATTCTCCCTACTCTTGGATCCCTTCAGTTTCAGCCCATCTTTCGGGAATCTGTTACCACACACATTTTTACAATTGATTATGCATTTTTTTTTATATATATATATATATATTTTTATATTATAGTATGAGTGGCAATTGTATTGTTCTACTGTGAATTCTACTCTTCCCATTGTTGTATAAAGTTAGTGGGAGCTTTATAATGAGGCCTACAGGGAGTCAATTTGTGTGATTTCATGAGATCATTTTTGTCTGATGCTGAGCTGGTGTATGTTACAGTTAAAACAGGGGGAGGGGATTTTTTATTTTTTTTTAAACTGCTCCCCTTCCGCCAGGAAGTACCAGACCAACGTGTGAAGTCATGCACAAGCCCCGCTGGACTAATAATTTGTCATTACACAGCCATCTGGGCGAGACCTCAGGCCTGCTTATGTCTTCAAGCAGCAGGATGACATCAATATAAAACTCAGATGAGTCTTCCTCACTTGATCCATCTGCCCTCACCTGTAAAAACAAACACCTTGCCTAAATTGGTAGTAATGTTACACCTCCTGTATGTGAGGTCTGCACAGGCCTCATGTTGCGTCTACAGTAGATCACTGCTGAAGAAAGTATTAGCCAATAATAATAGTAATGTGTGAAGCAGCAAAATACAAAAACAAAAAGCAAGCCTCCTTGTATCTCGAATCAGCGAAGTGCCACATAGTCAAAAGATCCAATCTCCAAATCTGGCCTCATCTAGCCACTGGCTTGTGCAACTAATTAACTTCACACACCGAAAAAAATTTGAATTTAAATTAACAATTCTTCGATATCATCAGGGGACTTAAAGCACCCCACGAAGAAGTTTATGATGAAGAAAAAAAAAATAAAAAGATGAGTATTAGAGCAGGCAATCGGTGAAGTAAGGAGGGCTTTTTAGATGAGGGGATATCTCCAATTACAATCCACCGTACACTTGTCAGCAGTAATGAAATGTTTGCTGAGAGCTTGCTATTTGTGGCTGCTAGATTGAATGATGCTGCTCCACTGCCCCCACCGACAATTATATTCCACGCATAAATCTCCCTACCATCTCTTCTTCTATTGTGTGAACTGTCAGCCACATACACCTACAACTGTCCCAAGAAGCCACGGAATAATGAAACACCATTGTGTACAGTAAGTAACCCCCATTCAGTGAAAATGTATCACAAGAGTCACAGAAGAATTAAAATAAAAAAAAATAAGAAAAGAAAAAACTTCTGCTTCTTTTATTGTTTTTAAAGAATGACATAATGCATTAATCACAGTAAAGACAAACCGGCTTTCCCCGCATGTCATAATTGTGCAAGCTTACAATTAAATGTAAAATTAGATGTAAGATGTGGAACTGTTTCTTTTATTTTTTTGCCCTCTTCCTCTGCTCAGCTTTTTTTTAACTCAATTGTACAGGGAGCAGAGCAGTAAAGCTTTGACTCAACACTTGACACCAGTGCCCAGTAGTTTGCATACAATCACAGCTAAAGTTACCGTTACAGTCGTGTGTACATTTGTGTGAATAATGGGGCGTTTTGATCAGTACTCCATTAGGGTCATCTGTATGGCTGCTGCCGACCGGCTATCTTGAGAGAAAATGCCGAAACATAAGCCAGGTCCAAATAATTTCATCAGATTTGTGCAGTATATGCATTTCCAATTAAAGTGACATCACATGAACCTAATTAGTATAGATGCAACCTGCAACTTGATTTTCCAGTGCATGTTTTCTCATCAAATTGATTACAGAGACTCTGCGAGGAAGCATGCTGCACATACGAATCTGGTACGAGACTGTAGACAGATGTACAGTACGTAAAGAAAAGAAAAATATGCATTTATGATGTTGCACATAAATGTGAAAGCTTAAAAGAGTTAACATGTCACTCGAACATTATTCGAATCGCAATGCTTTTATGTTGAATTACTGTAGAGGCCAGAAGTAATGACATTTATATAAAAAAAAAAAAAAAAAAAAAAACGCCCTGCTCCCAGTCAATTCTTTCAGGAAAACGAATCCGTTTTGTGCAAAATAAATCGAGTTCTGATGTACAAGTATGACGGACACAAAAGGAAGCTTTGCATCCTCTTGCAGGTTCAATTACTGGCCGGTGGCAGATGCTAACGCTAGTCTACGGTTTACCATGACTGAGAATGTACAGACCACTCGGTGACTTCATGCAAGAGGAGGCAGAGGGTCAACCAATCACACGGCCGTCTCGCACGCACGCACTAGATAAAAACCACACTCACGTACTACGCCAACCACTTTAGCATAAACTGAAAGAAAAGAAGAAGAAAAAAAAAAGAAAAAATCAGTAACAAGTCAATAGTGTTGATTATTTGCTCTTCTATCCTACGGTGTATTGTGCTGTCAAGTCAGTTACTGTGAAAATGGGATTATCGAAAAACTATAATACACGTGGCACGTCTGTGCACAAAAATGAAGCAGAGGATTTTGAGAGAAAGAGAAAGAGCGAGAGAGAGAGGAGTTTTTAGTCATTTCTGGATAATTAAAGACATGCTTGGACTATATTTGGAAAGATACAATGACACTGGGATATCACAGCACGCCAAATTGGGGAGAGGAAAATAATATGTAAGTGCACATAAAGACGAGTCCCTTTCTTGAACTTATGAGGAGGTAGAGAGCTAATATCCTATAGTTCACTAGTGTGCCCACGTGGCATCGATTCATACGATTAGAAACAAAACAAAAAAGGTCTTTGTTCGCTAACAAAGGCGTGTGTTAATCAGGGGTGATGTGAGCACAACAAGCATCACAGCAGCTCAAAATCCAACTTTGACTCCCCCTTACTGTTTTACTATTTCTTACCAGTGCAAAAAAAAAAAAAAAAAAAAAGATCCAGTACTGTTGACAACCAATGCAGGACAGTCATAATCAGGCTCATTGGTTTCAACTCTGAGGTAGGATCTAGAATACCAAAAGGGGATATTTGTTCAAATTCAAGTGCATTTTAAAAAAGGGACTGAGCCACGACAATCAGGGATGTGGATGTTCCTGCAGCGGGGGCGGGACAAAGGTTTCTCAGTGAGATGTGGTTGGCCCATGGGGGGGGGATGGGGAAGAATAATGCCTATGCTGGGTTAAAAATAATAGTCAAATATAACTACCTGTACAGAGCGCCCCACGTTAAAAAGGCACAATTTTATTTTTTTCTCAATATTTCCAGAAATGCCACCACTACTCTGTGCATGAGTTGACCCTGTTTCCTAATCCCCCAGCATTCCCACCTACTCATCGCTAAGGTGCCTTCCTAACTCAAGCTTTTCTAGCAAGTTTATTTACTTTATATATAATCGCTTGCCTCAGACATCTTGAATGGGCATGAAATGCATTTTCATTTTTTTTTCATTTTTTTAAATTAGACAAACAAAAGCATTAAATAGAACTACAGAAATAAATACATTTTTATTTCATATAAATATGTGGGCCCTTATGTCCAAATTGTCGCTGACACACTTGCTTGTTGGGAATAAAGATGAAGTAAACAATCCATGAAAAAAAGCTGCCCTATTTGCTTTGATACGCTTACCTTATGAGTAGTATGGAATTGATCTCAGTGTGAATGAGCCACTAAATCTAATCAGTAACTACCACGCACTGGACATCCCCACGTTACAATGCATTTAATGAACATTTATATTGTAATTTAACTGGAAGCCCTTCCCTCTCACTCAGCAGGGGCCGGGGGATATAAAGATCAGTGATCACATCAAGGAAGTCTGGTCCCTTTATATAGGATTATCTTTTAGGTTGATTTAATGTCATATTGGTGTTTGTGTATATATAAAATTCCCAATACGGACCCCAAATGTGATTAAAGAGAAAAAAAAAAAAAAAAAAAATCTAAATCAGGTTTTTTTTTTTTTTTTTTTTTTTTTTTTTTACCCAAGGCTGTTATGTTTGTTTTTCAGCACGGCTCAAACCTGGATTTGTCCACATACATACAGTAATATATATATATTTTTTTTGTACTCTTTCAACGTCTCTGGCTATGTACAAGCTATACAAATACAGAGCAGGCTGAGGGCCAGGCTTTCTAAGCTGTGCAGAGGGAGCAGTTGGTTGGGAAGTCTCCCAGTGTCCCGGCTCCTTCCCCCGCAGTCTGCCCATACAGGTGGCTGTTCTGCTTCACTTGCGATCGTCGATGGTCTTAATGAATTCCACCGCCGCGGTGAACTGCATCCACCAATAGCACTCCTCCCCACTCAGCCGGCTGGCGTAGAAATTATTGATGTACTGAACGGTGGACAGCAGGCAGGGCGGGTTTGCCTGGGGGGGGGGTGGTGGTGGGGGGGAGGAGGAAGAGGAGATGGAAGGACGGGCCCACATTAGCCGCTGAAACAAGCTCGCGCTACGCCCGTGCGGATTACAATCAGAAATATGCAAATGTGTACAATGCATCCACGCAGGTTAGTGGGTATCAGTCTTCATGATGCCTTGCAGCCATAATGCAGTCATTTGGTGGGATCACTTTCTGATCATTATTCGGTTACACTTTGCTTGAAGGTATCTACACAAGAGTGACATGACACTGTCATGAACATATGACACTGTCATGACACAGTCATGACACATGGACCCTAACCATAACCTGTCATGACAAAAAACCAAATGACACTTTCTAAAAGAAGCGTGTTTATAATGTTTATGACACGTTCATGACAGTGTCATGTCACTCTTATGTAGATACCTTCAAGTAAAGTGTAACCGATTATTCTTAGGGTTCATTTATAAAAATAAAAAAAAAAGTCAATGAGTGATCAATACCCAAGGTAAAAAAAAAAATGAAACAAAATAAGAACAGACTTACCCTTATGAGGACAAAGACAAGTACAGGGACAAAGTCATCCGCTCCAGGGACGGAGTCCTCGTTGGCCAGGCTGAGGAGGTTCATGATGGTGGAGCACATGCGCAGTATACACTGGACTTTGTCTCGCGGCGTCTTGTACGCGTTGATGGTCCTGATCTCGGACTGCGCAGAGGGCCACGGAGCCTCCTTCAGGTACACCTGCAACCGCAAGAGTTAACTCAAATCAATGACTAACACTTTGAGAAGTCTCTTCCAGCTCCAGACATGCATGGAAGGGACGAAAAATAAATCAACAAAAAATGTCAGCAGGAGGAAGATACCTCTGGGATTTGAAGAGCTTTATGATTGGCCGTCACAACTTTTGTGAGCCGCTGGATATGTTCATGGAAAAGCCTGTGTGAGACAAAACAACTCAACTCAGCACATGACAACATAGAGAGACAAGCGCACATGCTGTCCAATCCAATCCAATCCTTCATATCAACCAAAATTTAAAGCAGTTTATAGTAAATGTATCTTCCGCTCTGGTTTTCTAGTGATTAAGTGGCTTCAACTCTTTGAGACTTAATCTACCTGGCTTGCTAGTACAGTATATGTCCCAGCATCATACTTACTGTGTACAGACACAGATACAGTAGCTTTATCTATCCTCGAAGGGCAATTCAGTTGCTACAGTCAACCCAAACATAGCCGCTACACACACATCCATACTGCCAGTCACCAGTGACAGAGGGAGCACAATAAAAGGACATATAGTGAAGTGTGAGATCCAAAGTATACAGCAAGAAAAATATTTGAAATTAGAACCGAATAAAGACGATAAAGAGAGACGAGAAAAAAAAAAAAAAAAGAAAGAATCCATAAAGTGCTGAGTGTATTGCACATGCATAACAAACACATAACCAATATGAGGTTTGTAACAAAATACATTCCAGACAGCTTCTCCGCATTCAGCAACTGAGTTGCAGAGGGAATGAAGGATTTGGAGTAACGGTTGGCTCTTTCTGGGAGGCAAGCCGTCCTCAAGGCATTAGTGTAAACTCACTGGACAAGTGGGTTGGTTCCAAAGGGTTGGACGTAGTGTCATAATTAACCGTAGGTGTGTTTTGGGCGTAACATGCAATGAACCAATAAGGGGTGCATGATATATCGACTCGATATCGTTATCGCAATATCACGTTGTGCAATATTATATCGAAAGAGTCACAATAAGTATGCAATATTTTGTTTATTTTGTGGAGCGCTGCGTCCCGTCCGTTGGCTGTGTGGCTTAGTTGGGTTTGATTTAGAGCCCGCTTGAAACGTTACCGTTACGTTACCGTGCCACTTGCACACGTTAGTGCACGTCAGCGCACGGGTCCACTACGTGACAAACACTGTGGAGCGTACCACGTGTGTGCATATTTCGACAGAGTGACAGTGTAAGTGAAGAAACAGATAGAGACAACTAAACGGAAATGAATTAGAAAAGCGAAAGAAAAGTTGTGTCCTGTCCTCTATTTATTTATTTTATACTGTCCAACCAGTAAAACATGTCCTGTTCTGTAGACATGGTCCTTATTTATTTATTCATGATGGACCAGTCCAATATGACTGTCAGTTGAAATAAACCTTGTGTTGTAAGAACACTTGTTTTATTCATTAGGAATCTATTTTGATGCGTTTCCCCGTAACTTTTGTAATTTTACATATGTTTAGAAATACCAAAATGAATATCTGTATCGCAATATTCATAATCGATATCACATTTTGTCAATATCGTGCAACCCTAAAACCAATCAGAGTGTCATCTCCCATTCCCTTTAAAAGCCAGGTGCGTGTGTACCTTGGCGCGTTGCTATTATGATGGTTTGCTGAGCAGGAAGGAGAGATTTTCACGAGAAGAAACTGATCTGCTCGTGTGTGAAGTGAAAGTGCGCGAGCAGATCATATAATACTATTTCACATTGTAATATTTTTTTATTTTTACTCTTTTGCATGTTTGTGTGCTGCTGCGCATCACACAATGTGTGTGTTTAACACGCATACTGTAGCGTGCGCGCTCTGCGCACGAGCCTGGGCACATTTGACTAATTCGCTGTTAAAATAACAATGAAATGCTGCGCTACTGACTTCAGACCGGGTTTTTGTGGGTCAATGGCACGACCACTTCCCGCTGCCTCAAGATAGCAATACGCCAAGAATGCAAACTGAACACACCTCCCCTGTAAGACCAGCACGCCCATGGGTGCACAGATGGGCGCAGGTGCATTTGCTATGACGCGGGCGCTGGGTGGAAAAATGACAACTGTGTCGGGCTTTGCGCTGCGCCGGGTGCAAAATAGGGCCCTAAGTCTCTTTAAAGGGCTCCAATGATTTTAGAGCAGACTTTAACAATATAGTATAAACTGTACTATATTTACGGGTGAAATATTAATATGTTGTTGCTCAAGGAAATACACCTGACCAAAAGCATTTTAGCAATAACATGATGATGAGATCAAATAACAAATAAACTGGAGTGCTGCCTGGTGACAGTGTGTGGTAACTGGTGCTATTCCAGCTACTCACTGGTCTCGGAGAATATCTCCGTCCTGGTTGGGGTAGAAGGCCAGTTTGAAGATGCGGTTCATGACGCTGCGCTCGATAGCCATCTGGGCGTCCTGCAGCTGGTCCTCACTAGCGTACTGCCAAATGGCATCACGGGCCATGGCGCCGTACAAGTAGCGCAGAAAATCCTCCACGGCTGCCGTCTTGTCATCCGACGCTGTGCAGCCCTGGAACGCTGGAGGGGGGAGCAGAGGAACAACAGATGTTACAACAAGGGAGTGTTTTCAAGGGAGTCAAGTTGAGCTAGGAAAGTGATGTTGTGTAAAGACTTCGAGGCACATCAAGTACTTTTGGAAGTTTTGTATAATAAAAAAAAAAAAAAAAAAAAAAAAAAAAAAGGAATAAATCTGGACGATGTCTGACAAATTGTGGAGTAATTTCATATTAGCTGACATTCAATTGTCAAGCTTTAAGAGGTAGACAACACACATCCCATTATATCTGGGACTTGAATGTTTAAATGTTAAAATTTAAAATGTTTATCTTATAAAAAGGGCCACCACCACCTATTTTGCAAATCATGTATCTACTGTATTTATGGATAATAGGATGGCAGGAAGGTCAGGATTCTCTCTACTCTGACAGTACAGACAAAGAATTTGTGCACTTTTATTTACACTGAAAGTGAAATATATACATAATAGGGATTGGGAGGAGGGGGGGGGAGGCTTTTACAAGTATATATTTTCAAATCTGTTGTTTTCCCTAGAATCATTATTTTTATCAATGATTCATCTACATACAGTATCTCACAAAAGTGAGTACACCCCTCACATTTTAGTAAATATTTCATTATATCTTTTAATGGGACAACACTGAAGAAATTACACTTTGCTATAATGTAATATTATTAAGTGTACAGCTTGTATAACAGTGTAAATGAGTTATTTTGAGGGGACAGCACAACACACAGCCATTAATGTCTAAACTGCTGGCAACAAAAGTGAGTACACCCCTATGTTAAATTCCCATAAAGGCAGGCAAATTTTTATTTCATGGATCCAGGATACTATGCAACCTGGTAAAGTTCCCTTGGCCTTTGGAATTAAAATAGCCCCACATCATCACATAACCTTCACCATACCTAGAGATTGGCATGGTTTTATTTCAGTTAGCCTATAGCTGGTTTGATTTGCATTGAGAGATGATTTTATGGAAAGTACCCCATGCCAATCTCTGTATGTTCCGTTTATACGGTACCGCTGACGCCAACTACATCATATCCGTCTCTAGCAAAACTGACCAAAATCAGAAAATGCAGAAAATCCATGTTATGTACTTCTTTACAAATGAAATAAATGTTGGACTGACTGACTGACATGTGATGGGCGTTGTTCTTAGAAAACAATTAGGTTTTAGAAATGTCTCATGATAAATTGTCTCTAGAAGTGTATTATTCAACTTTTGTTTTTGTTATAGGAGGAAAAAAAAAAAATCACAATAATCAATACTTCTCGAATCATAAATGAAAACCGCAATACAAACTGAAATCGGCAGCCATGTATTGTGAAACAATCAAATCGGGACAAAAAAGCATACTGTATCCTCCCAGACTAAATACATATGTAACTAGTTTCATTAAGGTTGCAATTTCACTGGGACAATTAAGTATTCCACTAAACATCCACTTCTTGCTCCTATTTAATCTGTCTTTTTAATTTAAATAGGTTCTTACATTGTAGTGTTTGTTTTGTTGTTGTGATTATAATATTTAAATTTAATTTTCAGGCAGGACAAATGCATATACTGTATGTGATACTGTGAGACAGTAGTGCAATGAAAATAAAGCCTCTTATGTCTTAAAAAGTAGCAATAAATACCTTTAATGAAGTCCAGCATCTTGGCCTCCATGTGTTCCAGAAGGAGGCGGACACACACGGTGGTGAAGTAGCGGTTGGCCACCTCCTTGTCTCGGAGCACCCTCTGGAGGAGCCTCTCCAGGTGGGCCTGGGACGTCTGCAGGCCCTGGCGACACCGGGTTAGATAAGCTATGTACGGCGCCCGCTTTCTGAAGGAAACACACACACACACACATTTGTATTCTATTATTGCCACTTTATCGATGGCTACATCTCTGTAAATGCCTAAAACGAGAGTACTTATTAAGCCTTGTGTTGTCTTCGCGTCATCTGTGCAAATTCAAATTTTTCTGGGACCAAAAAATAAAAAATCAACGTTGTGGTTGTCTTTTCAACGCTTCTGTCTGTAATAGGTTTTCTTGTCACTTCTTACCAAAGTTTTTGTCAGATTTTTCCTGCGCTTTTGTTTTTTTCCCCCCACGTTTTTGAAGCTATTTCCGACATTTTTGTCACTCTTTTCAACGTTCTTTTATAGTTTTCTCTCTCCAAATGCTATAAAATTGAATAAAACACCTAAATTCAATGATAGTACTGAGCTGATCTTTTATTTTACTTAAGAGTAATGGTTGTATGGAACCATCCACATTATTTTTTGACAATTTGGTTGAAAGAAAGGCAAATTTCTGATATAGAAACTTTTTGAATATGGGTCAAAATTGACCCAAGGACAACAGGAGGGTTAAAAAAAGAGAAGATAACCAAGTGGGGTGGGGAAGGAAAAAAATCGTATGCATCCTGATTGATTTTGGCGCAGATTTTTATAATCGATTCTTTTCCCTAGAATCAATATTTTTTATTTATTAATTTTTTTACCACTGATTCACCTTACTATACTATATTTTCTGTTTATAAGGCACCGCTGACGGCAACTACAACATATCCGTTCAAAGCAACTTATCCGTTCAAAGCAAATCAGAGCAAAAGCAGAAAATCCATGTTACGTACTTCTTTAACAAATGAAATAAATGTTTGACTGAAAACTTAGAAAGCTTAGAAAGCTTTCTTAGAAAACAATTAGTTTTTAGAAATGACTCATGATAAATTGTCTCTAGAAGTGTATTATTCAACTTGGAAGGAAAAGAAAATGGCAATCCTCAATACTGTTGAACCACAATACTTCTAGAATCGCAATTAAAAATAAATAAAAATTTAAAAATTTAAAAAAACGCGATACAAATTGGCACCCATGTATTGTCGAATCGGGACAAACAAAAGCATATCGCCACAGCCCTACTAAGTGAAAGACCCATGGAGTGCTTGCATCGACCCCCCCAGGTCTCCACGGTTACCTGTAATCCTCGGCGATGGCAGCCAGCAGCTTCCTGCAGGTGCGTGGGTCGAAGCGGCCGACGCAGCGCGTGGTCTCCTGGATCTGGGCCATCTGGTTCTTGTCCTGCAGGTTGATGGCCTCTGCTAGCTGGATCTTCAGGAAGCAGACGATCAAATTTTCTGAGAGGGAGAGGACGACAGAGAGACGGCATTAGACAACGCTGCTGTAATCTGATCAACCCGCTGCCTCCACATGACAGTGGGACTGATGGCCACAAAAAGATGGGAGTCCGACGGGTTTAACTGGTGACTGCTTTTACAGGATGCCACTTGATTCTGCCTATTGTCCGGATGTGAAGGTGGAAAGGCCTAACAAGTCTGCCTTTATTTTGTGCGGCATCAGAACACTTGTATCTTGTTGATAAAATGTTGGACCAATATTGGGGTTACACAAGTGCTTTTAATATGTACGATGGTTTAACAATGGGAAGTTGTACTGACACCATATGGGAATTCTCGTTTAACATCTCCCACTCTCTCTCGACCTTGCCCCAAACCTTGGAAGGCCAGTCAGAATGTGAAGGTGGTACAGATTTAGCGTCTTGCTTAAGGACACTTTCAGCAGGTTGGATGCTTGCCAACATTAAGGGCTTGTACCCTGCTCCCCATGGAGAGGTGTCACAAAGATACCCAAAGTCTAGTAGATTGTACAAACTTTAACAAGAGCTCGAAATGAATACACTCTACCTCTGAACATGTTTTAAATGCATTGCGCTTCATCAATTTGTATTGTATCACCAGTTATTGGTTACTAAGGCTACACTACTACGTTTTGGTTTAAAAACAAATATCTTTTGCTACGTTTACGCCTCGAGTCCACACTACTCTACACTACTGGTGGTGGTGATGGCGTAGTGGATGTGACACATGCCTTTGGTGTGGGAGACCTGGGTTCGATTCCCACTGCGATACATCAACCAATGTGTGAGCAAGACACTTAACCCCTAGTTGCTCCAGAGGCGTGCGACATCTGACGTATATAGCGATTGTAAGTCGCTTTGGATAAAAACGTCCACTAAATGACATGTAATGTAACGTACTCCGGCGTTTCCAAGCCCCTAAATCTGAGACATTTGGAAACACTGGTGCCCAGGTTTTGGTTTGAAAACTCCAGGGTTGCTTTGTAGTCTGGACGGGCAGAAACGGAGACCTTTGGAAACGTTGATGCGTGTCCGTCAGACTTGTCTGTTAGGCTTGCATTTCTTTCAGTAACAGTTCCACCTCGTCGTCGATTCAAGCAAATACGTCCCCGGTCTTACTTTTCGCCATTGCTGTTTTTTTTCCCTCTCCAAAGTATTTTCTGTACTTTCAACTTTTACATACATGATTTTCAACCGCAGAGTAACGTCGGCCATTCTGCTTCCTGTGTACACTGGTACACGCATGCCCAGAGCATGCGACTGGTCGTGTGATACGAGTTGACAGGCGTGTTAATAACGACCGAGATTAGTTCTGCTAAAACTTGTGTGGGCGGAGATGGTTTTTGTCTCAGAAAGGAATGTTAAAAAGGAAAACACAGTAGTGTAGATGTAGCACAGATGGACTGCCTACCTTCAGAGTCCATGTGGTCAGGCAGCCCGTTTCGCGTGGTTGCAGGAACCATGATGGGCAGAGCCACTGAGTCTGCAGAACACAATGCCAACCTCAACTTCTTCTTTGCATCACTGGAAGACAGACAGACACACACAAAAACATATTTAATCAACAGCAATGATTAAGAATATCTATTAAGAACCAGAAAGTGTTGTGTGAGTGACTGACCTGAAAGAGAACTTGCAGTCATGCTGCTGTGCCGTCTGGCTGGCTGAGTCTGGGAGGTCGTCGGCAGAAATGTTCTGCAGAGCGTCTTCTCTAGGAGAGTCGTGCACGCCGTCTTCAACACAAAGATCTGTCAACATGAACAAAAACAGGCAAATGACTCCATGCATCTACTGCAACTGTGCGTAATAGCCACATACAGTGCTCAGCATAAGTTGAATACACCCATGCTAAAGTTGACTAAAAAGAAAAAAAAATAAAATAAAATAAAAGGAGGAAAAATCCAACCTATAAGGACACCATCTTTGTGAATGAATAATGTATCATAAATAAATAAATGTTCTGCCTTAAAATACAGGGGGCATAAGTAAGTACACCCCTATGTTAAATTCCCATAAAGGAATTATTTTTAAAGGCCAGTTATTTCATGGATCCAGAATACTATGCATCCTGATAAAGTTCCCTTGGCCTTTGGAATTAAAATAGCCCCCCCACATCATCACATAACCTTCACCACACCTAGAGATTGGCATGGTTTTATTTCAGTTAGCCTAATAGCTTGTTTGACTTGCATTGAGAGATGATTTTATGGAAAGTACCCCATGCCAGTCTCTAGGTATGGTGAAGGGTATGTGATGATGTGGGGGGGCTATTTTAATTCCAAAGGCCAAGGGAACTTTATCAGGATGCATAGTATCCTGGATCCATGAAATAACTGGCCTGGGATAATTTATTTAATTAAGTCATAAATCCAAAATTTCCAAAAGATGATTCTTAATTCCTCTTTTTAGTCAACTTTAGCATGGGTGTATTCACTTATGCTGAGCACTCCATGCACTCCATGCATATATAAAGTGAAAGTAAAAAGTGTTTTCCCTGACCTCCTGTACCATCGTAAGAAGCTCCGCCTGTGGCTCCATCACTCCGGCTCGTCCTCTTGATGTTCCTGTACTTGTCCAGGATGTCTTCGGCTGCCTGCGCGTGAGAGCTCTGTCTGGGCAACGGGTCATCTGATAAAACCCAACCAACACACACACAAGATGGATTCAAATGAAAGCCGGCTTCAGATATCCACATTGTGTCCCCAGTTAGGAGTGTTAATTCAACCAAACCAGGACGCACCTTGGGGGACACGCTCCGGGACAACGTCGTCTTTCTCCTGCTTGTCCCTTTTCCGAAACGCAGCTATGGGCGCTGCAGGAGGACAGACACGCCATTAGTGGACTGACACCACTGTCACTATCGCTGGATGACATGCTGATCATGAGTTGCCTGCTGACAGCCACTTGGGCCAATCTTTGTTTTTGTTTTTTTCCATGGTTTGTATTGAGACTAAAATAAATCACAATGTATGATGTATGGTATCATACATTAACACAAACAGTCTAATGTAGAACTTTACTAAAGAAAAACAAAAAGCAACTGAATATTCACAGGGTGAACTAAACCACTGGATCATAGCAGAATATCACAAAGGTCCACTGTAAGTCATTATACAAAGTCCAGTCGATATACTGATGGAAATAAGCCCACTGATGCTTATCCTATTAACACGAGGGTGCAAACAGGACAAACAAGAGAGACACGGGGGTTTTACAATTTGACGGCACACACCGGAAACGCTGGGTGGAGTATCTACATTGATATTCTGCGTTCTCCGTACAGTAAAATGGTAACTGTGGCAACAACAACAACAACAAAAAAGAGAACACGGATAAGGTGAGGGGGGGATAAAAAAACGGATGTATGGGTGAGGAGCGAAGTCGGGCTACAACCATGTCACATCACAGCTCTACGGCTCTAAAGGCGGCATCTACTAAAAGCAGCATGGGGGGCAACCGCCGGCTCCAGCAGCGAAGCTAGCTCAATGACGACAGCGTGGAAGCGTTACCTGGGACGTCACTCTCAGCCGTCCAATACAGCACTGTGAGGGACACAACAGACAGGGGGTTGGCCTTTCACACACGGGCTGCCACTCGCTCTGCCGGACAACTGACAACTGTGCGTCACCATGCAGAGCGACAGGACACACACACACACACACACACACACACACACACACACACACACACACACACACACACACACACACACACACACACACACACACACACACACACACACACACACAAACTGTGGACTTTACAGAGGTTTGGATGGAGAATCGGGTGGTTTAGGCTCTTTACTTTCCCATGTGCACACAGCGCTCTGTTTTATGAACATCAATTTCATGTTTACTTAAGAAACATTATCTCAAAAGAGTTAGAAGCAGTCACTCTGTGTGGGCACAGCTCATTATTTCCCAGACAGATGTATGAGAGATGCTTGTAGAGTAGAACTGCAACAAAGAGATGTGTCATCTATCAGCGCGGATGACAGAAAGGTCTATCTAATGACCATTAGCCGCTGGCTGACAGCACTGCTGGGAGGGCTACGGCCGTACAATCTACACAGCTAAAGCGCCTCCGATGACTGATTAGCTACAAAAAGTCTATATAAATCTGCAGCCAGTGAGAGGAGAAAAAAGAAGAAAAAAAAAAAAAGGACCGGACACGTCTCTGAGGTAACTTCAAACAACAAGAAACATGATTTTCCAACTGAAACATCAGCAATGGAGTGGACAACACGGACCATCATTCTCTCTCTCACATTATGAATTGGCTTTCGCTCTGCTCTTTAAAGTGTGATATTTCCTGTCGGTTGTGATTAAGATCTTTTTTTTCTCCCGTGCAACAAAAAACAAAAAAAAAGGAGATCAAATCAAACCGATCACTTTTAAAATGTGTAAACGCTCATATTTCAGTTTAGAAAAGGGGGCGTGCTTAAAGGGAGTGTTTTCTTTCCTTACCTTTGGGAATGGCTGACACAAAACGTTTCTTCCACCATGGCCTGTTGCGATCAGACTTCTCGTCGTCACTGTCTTTCCTGTCCTCAACCTTTGGACGGTAATTACAAAAGACAGACTGAGACGTTAGCGAGGACATTATTTGGGGCTGCACCGCTGATCTAATCGCAATGTCGCTCTTTGCCATTACATAACCGCAACAGTTGTGCGATTTAAGTAAACAAAAAGGTGGGCTGTGTGCGTGACACTGTGCGCAGATCAGTTTCCACGTTGTAACGCCCTTCACTTTAACAACAGATGAAGCCACCGTGTCTTAAGAGTGTTGGTGTTTACCGTTAACTCACTTTGCATTACAGCCCGGACGATATTATCAGCCCATGTTAGGCATTTTCCAAACTATCTGTATGGCATTTATAATGGCCGATGAATTAATATTTAAAAAAAAACAAAAAAAACCGGACGAAACCCCCTTCAACCACGTTCTGAGTGTTGACGTTGCATAGTTGGTCCCCCAGAGAGCGCTCTACAACGTCCCTGTTGGCAACACTCGTGTTTAACCTTTTAAGTTTCACATCTTAAGTTTGTATTTTTATACATTTATCAGAACTTTTAATATATTTTTATGTTCCTCTGTTCTGTTGTGACAATAAAACAAAGTGCATTTTTAAACTGCATTATCATATTATTTTAGTGAGCACTTATAAATAACTACAAATAACTAACGTTAGGGAAATCTGTTTGTTTCATAGGCATTTTTCATGCATATGAAGTTATTTAAAAAAAATAATCCACACATTTTTGTTCATGTATATCTTCTTATGCTCGTTTAACTTTGTATGTCAAAAAAATACACATTTCAAAAATGTTGTGAATTGTTCTCTTCATTTTCCTTGATTATGAAGTAAACTCATGATGATACTATATGGCAATTGCAATCGTAATTGCAGTATTGTAAATCGCAGAATGACTTTTTTTATCCAAATCGTGCAGCCCTAACATGATTACAGACCACAGCTGGAAAGAAACCAGAAATAAACTATTTTTAGGGCCGCTCCTCAGCAGCATTAGTAAAAAATACGACTGTCTCTGTCAGTGGCTGAGCACGTGTCTGGTTACCTCTCCTTTGAGGGAGTCTTTGCTGGGGGACGAGGACGGTCCTAAGGTGAAGACCCCGGCAGGGTCGCGCTCTTCCACCGCGACCCGCCGGTTGAGGCCGGGGTCACTAGTGGGCCGGCGGCCTGGGCACACGATGTCGGAGCTGCGGCTCCGGACCAGCCTGTCGGGGAAGGAGTGGCGCTGCTTGGTGTGCTCCAGCTCGGCCTGGGCCAGGCAGTGGGGCGTGAAGAGAGAGTGGCGCGTCTCCGGCCCCAGGGCGCTGGCTTCGGGGATGGGTGGATCGGGGGGAGGGTGAGGGGCCTGGCGTAGTGCACTTTGGGCCTCACTATTGTTCCAGTGGAGCCTGAGGAAATAAAAGAGAAAATAAAAAAGGTGCGTTTGGGAGAGAAAAAAAAACAAAATGGATAATATTTAAATATACCTGAGCACTTTGTTTTCTCTTTCATTTTTAGGTTACTTACTTACCAGTTCACAGCACAGGCTCCACAAAGACTAGCCTAGGTAAATATCTGTTTTTAAAGCCTTAAATATACTAATGAAATCCTCCAAGAAGGTAGGGCTGTGCAATTAATCACATTTTAATCGCCATTCCGATTTTGGCACCTAGCGATCACAAAAACATCGACAAAAACAATTATTTAGCACATTACGTTTTGTGAGTAAACTCTTATTTTGTCTGTCGAAAAAAAAAAGTTCAAACAGGAAAAGTATGAAGGGAAATTCCACCGTTCAAGGGGTTTTCACTGTTTATTTGTTTAAATGTTTCACTATTTTTTAGGTTCAGTAAATGCAACATCTTTCCAAAAGTCAATGAGTAATTGTGTTAAATAATGGTGATTTTAACATTGACCAAAATACTCGCGATTATGATTTTTGTCCATAAATCGAGCAGCCCTACAGGTTGGGATTTCTGGAAGCTACTAGGAACTAAGTGTAGTTTCGTACCACAAAATCTCACTTGTTTCTACAGAGTAGCTAAACAATATAAAACCAATAGAAGACGAAAAAAAAAGTGGGGAGAGTGCTAAAGAGAGATGTTAGTGGGAGATGAGCCCTAGGTATAGGTAGGCCACCTGTTCCAAGGGTAGACTCTCTCTCTCCTGAAAAGCTTCCAATGGCAGCCTGGTGCCATGAGCACAGTGGGAGGAGGGGACAGTGCCAAAGAGCCCGGGGTGAGGTCTCTCAACCTGTCATCCCTTCACCTTGCCACAGACACAAAGCCATTCCTCTCGCACACACACCATTTCAAACCTGCGCTACAGACAAAAATGCACAGGAACAAAGACTGCGAAGAATCATTTGGCACCCTAAATGGGCCAAAATGAAATGACAGTTCATTTGCACTTCTAATATGACCAGTAATTGGGGGTAAGGGCATGTGAGAGGGGCGCAGGCACTCTTTTGGTTAATTCCACAGAGCTCAAGCTGTTCTGTGAGCCCGCGACATTAGGGCAGGAATTTAATGATAACTCGTTTCTACCTTCCGATTGGCTGCAGAGCATTCTGGGAGCGCAAATTACCTTCGGCGGAGGAGAGGGGATCGAACATGGCCAGCAAGGAATCGGCCTGTGAGGGCGGAGATGTCGGATGATGTGCGCCTGTAAAAACACAAGAGGACACGAGACAATTAAAAGCATTTACTAAATTAACCACTGAACCACAAGTGCACATGGCATGTTATTGAAAAAAAAAATATATATATATATATGCTAACGTTAAATAGGGCTGCAAGATAAGAGGAACATATCTAATTGCAATTATTTTTGACTGATATTGCAATTGGAATATGATTCACGATATTGGAGGGAATGATCATTTTTGTATCATTGTTCGCATTTTCATTGAAAAACAAATTAAAACGATTATAGTGTGATTTTTGCGAGGATCTGTACCGAACAAGGACTTTCTGTCTGTAGGATACAAATTGTAGGCGGGGACGTCTCTGCAGCAGCACAATACTTCATTCAGAAAGGCTTTGACACATATATTTTGCATTTAACAAATATTGTTTTGGATATTGCACTAGTTCATATTGCGATTTCGATACAATTGCAATTAATTTTGCAGCCCTAACTTTAAGTAAAAAAAAAAAAAAAAAAATAATAGCCTGATGATTCCCCAGCCAGGCTAACAAAGAATATTTAACTTTATACAACAACTTCATGCAACAATTACAGCTGCAGAGAACTAGAAGAGTGATTAGTCTCGGCAGCTGTGGAAGTGACAGGGATGGATAGCTGTGGCTGATGCTGTTTAGACCAGACAGACACTGGGCTGATGGCTAGCTGGGATGTGACACTCTCCTACCGTGGCCTGACTCCTCCCCATCTGGACTGGTCACTGAGTCCTTCCCTCCAAAGTCTGAGCTGCACTCTGACCGCAGGTCCTCGATCTTGTTGGGGATGTCTTCTGAGGTTGCGCTGATGCCTGCAGCGGGGGGGGGGGGGGGGGAGACAACAACAGTTGTGTTGACATTCAGGACAAAAGCAACTCAAAAATCACCTCTGCAGTATTAAAAAAAAAAAAACAAAAAAAAACACTTTGGCTTGTCAAATAAAACAGCGCCGGCATGCTCAATGTTGTCTCAAACATTTTTTTTTTTTTTTTTTTTCCTCTCTCTTTACTATACTGTATGCTCTCTCTCAGAATGGGAACCCACTGGGAACTCTAAATTGGTAGCGTAAGATCCCAAAGGATTAGGGGGAGAGACACAGGTAAGAGTGATCATCAGATGCAGACTATCCATCGGGCGGCTCCCGCGGGACGTTTTCCTGTGAGCTGAGCCACGAACATCACCCCCTGGCTTCCTAATCTAGGATACTACTTCATGCGTGTCAACGTGGCGTGTTCACCTGAGCCCAGGGAAAAGACGACCAGAAAATAAAAAACCTGTGTCATACACACACGTTCACACTGACCCCATTACACTGGTTAACAACCCTCCCAGCAACATGACCGCTCTACACAGAATCAAGGAGGGTGAGAAAGTTCTTTTTAACCAGAAGTCAATTTAGCACTTTTTTTTTTCTTTCCAAAAAGGGACTAATGGTACGGTTCATATAGGCGTTTTTTTATTTTTTATTTTTAAAAGACAGGAATCGTCCCGCTTTCCAGCATTGCCAGCTAGTGGGTGTGACACCAACAGTTATCAGTTTCTCTTCGCTGACCAGTGACAAGCAAAGAAAGCTGGCTACACCCTCCTACAGCCGCGATGGCTGCACCCGATTGGACGAACGTTTCACGTGCAGCGGTCGGCCCCAGGATTTCAAAACGTACCATAATGGCGGCTTGTTTGGAAAATTCGCTCTTATTCCAAAAAAAAAAAATATATTATTTTAGCATTTTTGGCCTTTTAAATTTTTGACAGGGCAGCTGAAGACATGAAATGGGAGAGAGAGGGGAAATGACACCCAGCAAAGGGCCGCAGGTCGGAGTCGAACCCATGCCCGTTGCGTCGAGGACTAAACCTCTATATATGGACGCCTGCTCTACCAACTAAGCTATCTGGGCGCCCTCTGAAAACATTCTCTTTTTTTTTGAGAGGTGCGGCGAGTCAGAGCCGGATGCTCCTCATTTGCATAAAGTAGCCTGGATTCAACTTCATGCAAATGAGGAGCGGGAGACTCGACGCACTGCTTCTCCAAAGTCCCTGCGACGCTACCAGAATGCATTGCACGGCTGCTGCCATGGACAAGGAATGGTAAGCGGGGAAACAAAGCTTGGACAGTGGACATGTCCCATAAAGGACCAAATACAGAAATTGAACGGATTGCTTGAGAGAGAGAGAGAGAGAGAGAGAGAGAGAGAGAGAGAGAGAGAGAGAGAGAGAGAGAGAGAGAGAGAGAGAGAGAGAGAGAGAGAGACAAAGCAGATGCAAGGCAGTGGAGACAGGGGAGAGAGGAGGTGGGATCTATACCTGAGACAACACTGAGGCCGGGTGTGCTGGGTCTGGAGCTGACCTCTCGGACCTCTGTGTCATCGGACGTACTGCCAACGCCGGAGCAGCTCTCCAGCTCCTGCAGGCGCTCCTCCTGTTTCAGGTCCGGGGCTTCTGGAAGTGGTCCCAAAAAGAAAGTAATATTTATATATATATATAAAAAATAAATAAAAAAAATCATATTTTTAAAAGAAAAAGAAAACATCCGAGACAACTGTTAGAGCTGGGCGATATGGGAAAAAAAATCCATATTTTTGACCAAATATATCGATGGCGATATTGTAGGGTTGACTATTGGTGCTTGCACAAAAATAGTAACACAATGAGAACGCTGATAAATAATCCCCACTAATGTGGATATAATAACTAAGTGGGTAAAGGCAAATTATAGCCATAGTTCAGTGCACTTCATTGTCTTAGGTTGAAGGCACAGCAAGGCACACGGGACTTATTTACTTTAGACTAAATCGGTGAACCTGTGGGTTCTGCGAATAAAAAAATAAATAAAATGAAAGCACAGAGTTTGTGGCAATCCAACAATAAGTAGGTTTCACATTCTTGGTAAGGCTGAAGAAGAAAATATCACCATCTTATCACCATCGTAAATACTGACACAATGATATTTTAATAAATAGTCATCACTAATGTAGATACAAATACTACAGCTAGAACAGTCTGGTAAGTTCAGAAAATGACACCACTTTACTGTACTGTAGCCTTTAAAACCAGGAAAAGACACCACTTGTGTCATATGACGATGTGCAAAATTGAAGTCTCATATATTTATATTGATATATTTCCAAGCCCTAACAAGAATGTGTATTTGTCTCACATCAAGTGTGGATACATTTAAAAGAAACTTATAATAATTCCACTGTGCTCGTGGCAGTTTGCAACAGATGATTCTCTCCCCCTCCCTCTCTCTCCCTCTCTCTCCCTCCACCCCCGTTACGATCATTGGGAAACCAAGTGTGCACATATGCATGAAATCAAACAGAGCATACATTATCATGTCTTATAACAGCCAAACCAAACCGTAAAGCTAGCACGCCCAATTCTTTGGCTGCCCAATGGAGCTGTTGGGCCGAACCCAGAGGCTCCGTACTAACCGCAGTACTCATTTGCATGCTCGTTAGTAATAATGTGTTGGTGAAGTGCTCTTCAGAGTGTAGTTTTCTGCTGCCTAGCCATGAAACAAGCGTTGTACTCCGAGCGAGCCGCCGATCGCGCTATTACCGAGCAGAACAGGGGCAGCAAACGGAACAGAAAGCAATCAAGACACTCATGCATGTCATTTCTGCACCGCACATATTGAAATGGTGTACTACCTCAATTAACATAAGGCCAAGGCTTTTCAAAGAAACACTTAACGCCGTTAATAAAAGCACTCTACTGAGTTTCACAAAACACTGGTTTTCAGGGGGGGAGGGGGGCACATCATGTCTCATTAATAAATGGTTTAGACTGCATGTTCAATTTGCGAGAACAGACAAAGAAAGTATGATCTATGGTTCATAAGATTGTGTATGCGTTTGGATTTAGAACTGACAGCCAGCGGTGGAAGTATTCCGATCCGTTACTTAAGTAAACTAATACCACATGGTAAAAATACTCCAAGGGAAAGTCCTGCATTGAAAATGTTAGTTAAGTAAAAGAATGTAAGTATCCTCAGGAAAATGTCCTTAAAGCATTAAAAGTAAAAGCACTCAATGCGAGGGTTAGAGTTCAACCCTCACATTTTACAAACTGGAAACGATAAAAACCATTCTGTGTTGCATTGTCTAATCATTTCAGATGGACTTGCAGGCTTGTATATTGTTGGGTAGTTGCTAGTTGTTATAATAACACATCGTATATTACAAACTACATGTGTTTTGTGTGCAAAAAAGCTTATTTTGTAAAGTAACTAAAGCGGTCAGGTGAATGTAGTGGAGTAAAAAGTACAATATTTCCCTCTGAGATGTAGCGGAGTACAAGTAGAAAGTGGCATGAAAAAGAAAAGACCTGAGTAAAGTGCAAGTACCTCAAGTTTGTACTTAAGTACAATACTTGAGTAAATGTACTTCGTTGCATTCCACCACTGCCGACAACTGCTGTAGACGGATGCCCTGTGTGACTACAGAGCCTCAGAGCGCTGTGCAGTTACGTCTAGCCAGATAGAAACCTGACGCCGTGTGAAGTGACGGAGGACAGCTGCTGTCCTGGCGCGCTCCCCCCCCCCACCGCTCCACCACCAGGTGCAAACACACCTGGTGGTCCCTCTAAGGATACCTTTTACTGGCACACGCAGATCTGCCCTGAAAGACAGGCTAGTGCACACAATATGATGACAGATGCACGCACACATTGTTTGGTATGGAATGCCGCGCAAACCGCACCTGGTGTCCCAACCCCCACCATGTCAAACAAACATAAATATGTATGCATGCATACGCACATTTGAGACCAAGGGGTTTGGAAAGAAAAATCCATTCACGTATGTATTTTGTTGCATTTGCAACGATTTTTTAAATAATTGTTTTGACCAATGATTTACCTAATTATGAACCGTTTATACGACTACATCATATCCGTTTCCAGTTAAACTGACCGAAATCAGAAAATTTGTAAAATCCATGTTATGATATGTACTTTACAAATGAAATAAATGTCAGACTGACATGTGATGGGCGCTCTTCTTAGAAAATGTCTTAGTTTTTATAAATGTCTCATGATATTTATTTATTGTCTCTAGAAGTGTATTAATCAACATTTGCTTTTGTTGAAGGAGGAAAAGAAAAAATTGCAATAATCAATACTATCGAATCGCAATGAATGAAAATCCCAATGCGAATCGAAAGCCACGTATCGGGGGAAAGAATCTAGTGTAATCGGGACGAAAGCATATCGTCCTCGCCCTATTTGAGACGCAGTGGAGAAGAAGTGTAGGAATCCAGGAGATCGCCGAAGCAAACCGTCGAGACAAAACAAACCTGGCCCCCTACCTGAGTCGCTGGGGAGGACCTCCACGCTCCACGCCTCGCTTGTGGTCTCCGAGATGGTGGAGCCGTAGGGGTCCAGCAGCACTGAACCCGAGCCAGGGAGACACAGCAGGCTGCCGAGCATGTTCTCCGCAGCTGCCCCTGAAAAGCACAGACGCAGAGAGTTAACCTCCTGCCACAGCATGGAACGGCTTCTCTATTTTTTTTGGGGGGGGAGGGGGGTCAGGAAAAGTAAGAAGTCAGCCCTATAGTCGCAAAGTCATCTAGAAGGCACCTTTTTGTCCTTTACCCAGCCTTTATGTGTTGTTATGGCACTGGTTTTGATTCATATTCTGCAATTAGTTCTAGTAAATTATTCAGATATTTGAAATATGAGCAACATGTAAAGCTGAGAGTGCACACTACAGAAATCATGCCTACAACATATCACATTTTTTTGAAGTCTATAATTTTTTTTTTTTTTTTTTTTGTTATGTCGATTTCAACTTCTGAGAGCCCAAAGTGAAAATGAAATCTTCAAATTGCTTGTTTTGACCGACAAAACACTTCAAAAAGTATTTCATTTAAAACAATATAAAAAGAGAGGAACATATGGAAGCTGGGACCGGCATGTGTTGACCGATCCATAAGGTTTTTGTTCCTCTTCGATCCACGTAAACGATTTGGCGAGTAACCGTTTCAGCACTATATGGCACAGCATGCATTGCTCTCACGTGTTACTATCTTAATTAAAAGCTGTTCCATCGCGTTTACAGTATGCCTTCAGGTCTGACTTTCAAACAACACTGGGAAATGGTATGAGATAAGCAAAAACACTCGAGAAAAAAGGAAAAAAAAAAGCCTCTCTGAATGGTGTGTGGATGGGGCTTCAGAGACATACAGAGAGAGTTGGAGGTCGCGTGCATTGCATGCTGGGACCCACAGGCACATATATATACACCACTGTGCAAAAGGTCAGAGGTTAATGGTAATATCTCACCCCGCCCCGGCCTCCAGGGCCATGACTTTGAGCCGTTGATTAAGCCGAGCATTACTCACGACCAAATTACCGCTTCGCCCGCCCACCCCTCCCAAAAAGTCCACAGCGCCGCGTCCCTCCATCTCCATTTGAGAAGCCGCGGCTTAACAAGGCGGAAGAATGCGGAGGGAGCTAGCAGGTGTGAGTGGGAGTCAGCGGCCAAGGCTCGGGACCAAAAAGTCGACCTGTGGTAGACGCGCCCCCTGGTATGTCACGCTTCCGCTTCATGGCGCACGCACACGCACACACGCCCTGAGAACACGCGTGCCAGCATCCAGGCAACAGTGTGTACCGATGTTGGCGGGGGCAGGGCTCTCGCAGGCGGCGGGAGAGCTTCTATCCCGCTGTCCGTGTTTACAGTCTTCAAGGTAGGGCGCAGAGTACTTGTCTTTCAGGTGGATGATTAAATGAGTGGCACAACAAGAAGTGAAACAATTAGAATTTCTGCCTCATTATCATGGTAATCTTATCAGTGGGATAATGAGGTATTAATGGATATTTAATGTGCATCTCATAACCCAATCCCTTGGAGAAAACACATAAGGAAATCGCTGTAAATTCACTTAATGATGGAAAAGTCCCCCAACGCCATATTCCGAGGAATGAAAAATGGTGGATGCAAATGAGAAGGAACCAAGGTCAATAAGACTGCAGGGACTGAGTGAATGTCAGAGAGACAGAAGGAGAGAGAGAGAGAGAGAGAGAGAGAGAGAGATGGGCACGGGGAAGGCTGTGAAGGAAAAGACAAGAGGCACAGGAGACAGGAAGATAACATGAAGACTCAAATATTCCATCTACTGTACAGCTGCTTTCACATTAGATGAACTGGTTATTTTTATTATTATGTTTTTTTTTTATAACCTGGGTTTTCCTGGCATTGCTCAACAGAGTGCAGAGGCTGAACTCGCACTCCACTATCTCCTGAAGATATGTAACTTATGTATCAGCATATTATGATTATGCATGTACTTATTAGATACTGCCACTGCGATAACGCCAGCTAACTTCAGGATATACCCCAGAGACGCGTAGAAAATAACTTGTTTCGCCCTTAGAGTCCATTTTCTATTTCCATGCGTCCACTTCATTATTTTATCAATTAGAGGATAATTGCATATGCAGTCGTATCTCGGGAGTCAGTGGCAGTAGAATGAAGAAGAAAAACAGACAAACAAACCATATGAAATTGGTAATTTTTTGCTTCATCCTCAATTACTATTATTATTCAATGAATATATTATTCAGTGGGTTTTTTTATTTGATCGCAAAAGTATAAAAAAAAAAAAAAACAGACTGAGCTTCGTTTAAAAGTTAACATTTGGCAGTGAGGCAGGAAATTGCATTACAGCAATAAAGCGCTGAATTTAGAACACATTTTTATACATCCACCTAAAGAAAGAACGCAGAACATTGTATTAAACCATGTGCACCAAAAACAACTAGAAGAATCTGGCCTATGTTCTTACTTTCAGCTCAATTAGGTAAGACATTATTTTATGATGTGCACTTAAACGCAATTGTCTTTTGATGCCATTTCCCACACATACCACAAGGTGATGACATTTCCCAAAATCGACTTCATCAACAGTCAGGAAGGACCCCCTAAGTGCAGCAAATCCATCCCATAAAATGTGCAATGATCACACAGGCGGTGTAGATCAAATCACTCTGCTTACTGCTGCAGGGAGGGAATGGGTGCAAATACAGGTGAGAAAAGCCATGTCCCAACCTGCTATTTCCTGCAGCCGGTCTTCGTCCATGTTGGGGTCAAAGTCACTGCCGAGCACATCGGTGCTCCAGGTTTCGCTGACCGTCTCGGAGATGTCCCGGTCATCCGTCAGACCCATCATGTCTCGGATCTCAAACTTGCGCAGTTTGTCGTCCAGGTTGTCCTGAGTGGTGGCTGAGGGAGACATAAAAGGGTGTTAAGGCAGGACCTGCTCCCGAATATCAGAATCTGTATCGCCGCAGTAAGTTACACCTACGTGGAATTTATCTTGGTGAATGGTGCGTACATAACACAAAAACAAACATTTAACCTAAATAAGAAAGAAACAATAAATACAGAAACAAGTACATACAAAATAGCTGTTCAGCATAAGAAAAAGGAGGCTGAGTCTTTCATCTCTTTCGTCCGTTTACGTATCTTAAAAAAAAGTGATATTTATACTTCCAACTCAACTTTTTAGCAGCATTCAGAAACACCCACACACCCACCCTCTCATACCCTGTTCATGCTCCAGAAGCTGTAGAGCCTCCACCCCGTTGCTCCCCGACGGTCCGGCTCCCAGCTCCGAGACAGACTCTCCCTCCAGGTCCAGAGAAGACACAGAGTTAGAACGATTGGACGGACCTGAAGTGGGGGAAGAAAGAATGAATAAATGAAAACATACACGAGGTAATTGGGTCAGCCAGTAATTAGTAGTAGATAAGTAGACGGGGACCAGAGCATGTGAGCGGAGTGTGTGTTCCCTCCGCTCCCATTCTCAAAGCCGCTCCACTCAATGTCACTCCAGGTTGAACTCCCATTTCACCCCAAAAAAAAAAAAAAAAAAAAAAGCTGCGTTGTATTTTCATTTTAGCTTAAACCCTAACCTGGCATGACAGAATAGCACCCCTGTAGGACTTCTTCTTCAAAACTAATTTGTGAACTCCATTGTTGAGCTCACAGCCACAGCCGATTTTCCACAGAAAAAAAAAAAATGGTGGCAATACACAGATGCATTCTGGGCCGGGCCTCTGGCATGCATTTGACTTGTGGCGTGAGCCATACCGGAGCAAAGTTGTAGTGAGAGATAGGGCGACGCTCCAACTTTTCGGACATGCAATATATTCATTTATGTTGTATATGATCATTTGTATATTGAGACTTTGTTATATATTCAATGTTCCGTTTCTTGTTGTTATAATTTTGAATAAATCAATCAAAAAGTCCTCCCACTCGGCCTCGGTTCACATGCTCTGATGGAGACTAAAGGCCTTTTTATGGTTGTGCGTCGAATCGACGGCGTACCCCCGCAGACCCCTCTGTGTCTACGCCGGACCCTACGCCGTAGCCGGACGTGCACCTTTCGAAAAATGTAACTACACGCCGCGGCGATGCGTGTAGCTCGGCCGTGGCTCGGTAGTGTTGCATTTCCCTACTACTACATCCCCCATACTCATTTCCTGGTTCTCCTTCTCCATAAACTACATGAAATCAAGGAGAGGGTTAAGTTTTCCTGCTACTGATTTCCCACCTTGGTTAGAAAAGACAGGGGAGACACTTTGTTTCTCTCACTAGGACTCTAGAGTCGGTACTCGCTCCGAAGCTAATCGCAGTCACTCTCTCACTTCTCCCTCTACCACACACACACACACACACACACACACACACACACACACTTATGTAGGCTACGGCGAAAGCGATGGAGCCTCTGCAGGACCATAAAACGGCATTAATTCATAATCACAATGATGTGCTTCACCCAAAACAAAAAAAAAAAAAGGTTTTCTGAACATGCATTTAAAAAAATGTTTTTTTTGTTTGTTTTTTTCAGCATTATGTGTGATCAGACTGCAGACTGACCCTCTGAGATGCCTTCCAAGTTGTCACTGCAGAGGGAGAAGCGCAGGGTTTTGTCAGGTTTACCGTGCAGCTTCGTATCATCAGCATGGCCGTCCCCCTGGGCCCCATCAGCCATCTGCAGGTTCAAAACCTACAGAGCAGTAGAGAGAGGAAGGGCATACGTACAAACACTTATTTGTGGTTGCTAACGCGCTTTTGCCATGAGTCATTCTTACCCCAGGCATTATCTCATCCAAAGGCATCAGGAGACAGTTAAATTTAGATCAGGGAGTTAGTTAAATGTGATGGCTTCTCATCAATTGCATAACATTGCATAAAACACTGGAAAATGCATGACACTGGCTCCGAGAAGCCTTACTCCCCTTCAGTGACAGGGAGAAAAAATATAGGACATTCAATTTATCACATCATCATCGTCATCTCTCCTGCAAATGAGCACATTCATTCCAGTCCCATTACCTCATTCTCTGACATCATCCCAGGGACAGACTGAGGACCAGTTCCTAGTGAAATCACCAGCACCTCCTCTGGCATCAGCTCCTGCAGGGACTCCTGGGAGCTGGCCTCTGCCTCCCCCTCCTGGGCGATGTTGGTACGGCTGCGGCTTCGAGCCGCTGCTGGTTGGTAGGGTTGAAGGGGAATTAGTAGGGAAAGCGCTGTTGTTTTCTGATTGTCACATTCAGAGGACGACATATATTGATAGGTGTTGAACCCACAAATGATCAAGAATTAGGAAATTTCTGTGAGAATGAACAGCTCTAGCCTAAAGCTTGAAAAGGAGAGAAGCAAGACTCATCTGTGATGTCACACCCATACGTTGCCTGTGATAAAAGTTGTACTATAGGCCTGCACGATAAATCGTTATAAAAATTGCGATCTCAATTCACTCCTGTTCGAGATTTAATTTTTAAAAGAACTTCAACTTTTGTTTCTCCTGACATTGACATGTTTTAATTATGTAAAGACATGTTCAAGGAGTTCAGATAGAGCCTGTATCAGGGCCATATTTAGTTCAGTGTGTTAGGTCACTATTTTTGGTAGCCTACTGTACTTAAATGGCCAGTATGTATTTATTTTCTTTATTCATTGAAGCCTCTATGTTTACAGGCTTGTGGTGATGCGCAATGTGCTATAGGAGCCACAAAAAAAAAAAAAAAGTTTTGTCATGGTTCATGTGTGCAATAAACATTGCACTTTGTTAGAAACAAAATTGTGTCAGAGAATCGTGATATCAATTCTAAGCTAAAAAAAAAAAAAAAAAAAAAAAAAAAAAAAAAAAAAACACGTGATTCACATTTTTCCCCGAATCGTGCAGGCCTATTGTACTACCAAATGTGCTAAAAGTTACAATTGCTTTATCAGTTTCACACAGAAAATGTCAAAATTACCTTTTGAATGTTTTTGCTCATGGAGCTATACAGTCCACTGGCGTGACATTAAAGACGAGATTATCTTTTGTATTTAGATGTTGGGCGGTAGTTAGTTTAAGGCGTAGCTTTCTTTGAACATGAAAATTAAATTGTTGTTATATCCAAAAATGGTATTCCCACTGTTCATTGGTTAAGCTGAAAACAAACACACAAGCAAGCGCATAGACCGCTTTGCTGAAGAGGTCTAGAAAACTAAATATGCTTCATCTGCCATATGATTTGAACAAAATTATTTTAGCAACGCTAGTATATAGAAGTTCTAAAAACATTGACTGTACATGGAAATATTAACATGAAAAATTAGTTAATTTCACTCTTGATAGCATTTGGTAAGTCTTGTGCTGAAACATGCAACTCTGTGGAGAAATACCATCTGGCTTGTTTTCACAATGTTGCTGGATTAAAATGGCCGACCTGACACAAAGAAAAACTTAAGCAACACGTGCCATTCAACCACTCTAAAGATGGCTCTCTGACATATTACAGCTCAATGTTTCTGTGGACACACAGACACACACACACACACACACACACACACAGACACAGACACACACCTCCATCAACTGGGTTCCTAAAAAATGTAAAGTGCTCATATTATTTTACTTTTTCCCCTTTCCTTTATTGTGTTATATATGTTTATGTGCATGTTATAGGTTTACAAAGTGAAAAAGACCAAAGTCCACCGCAAAGGGACTTACCATCTCCACCAGAAAACACTGTTCACAAACTGCTCCAAACAGCTACAATAGAACGTGACTACAATAGAACGTGCATCACTTTGTAACACACGTTATAATGCTAGCCTAGCTGCTAGCGTGGCACACCCTCATACTTTGCTTCTGACTGGCTAGTAGTCCTTACCTAGCTACTGTGCATGTGCGACTCCCAACAAAGATGGAACAGAAGTGCGATGCCTCACTCTGTAGCTAAAACAGAGAGCTCAACACACAGGGTGAAAAGAGGAGCTGCCGCAATGTGCAACAAATATATGGTGTTTTCTGAAAATTAAACCACATAAACCTATTCTGATATAACCTCTAAATAAAATTATGAACCTGAAAATGAGCATAATATGAGCACTTCAAAAGAACAACTATGCATAATTTCACTGGGGTGCTGGATTTGCATTGGATGTCTGGTACTCGCTTCCAATCATCTCAAGAGAATCACATAAAGGCCATCAAGACATTTGACCACATTACACTCATCCTGGGTTTCCTTCTTAATAAAAAGGTGCTGTTTTTGAATGAACACTGCTTCCATCAAAGCATTTATAGGTAATGAACCATTTGAAGAACATGAGAACGGGTGGTCATGTCACACATTCTTCAATAACGACACATTATCTCAAGTTGAGAAGAGATCTGAAACACTAACTGTCCTTCAATTCATTTTCAAAACACAGTGAGCCAACACAATCACTCACACTCCTTGCTATTGTCAATTTAATTGCGTTTGCCCTTACTTTCTCAGAGATGAGTGGATGCCATACGTGCTATTGAGTTCACAACTACGCCATCACAGAGCTACCGTCATTGTGAGTAACTACACTAGTGTCTTCTTTTATTTATTTTTCCCACGCTACCTGGTAATGAAAAGCCATAATCCGCTGAATGAAGGAAGCAAAAGGGGGGAAAACTTAGAAAAACGAAATGAGATAAAACATTTTAGCTCCAATAATGAGCCAAAGCACTGCACAAGGCAAAGCAAGCAGGGTGAAGAGCACCAAACAACAGCAGTGCTAGGCATAGGGCTGGGTACCCAATTTGATACTTTTTTTTTTTTTAGGCACCGGCCGTACTGGCTCTGAAGTGTCAAGTACTGAAAAAATGCCTCATCATTTAATACCCAATTTTAATACCTACGGAGTAAATCTCATCAGCGTCAGTGAGCCAATAAGCATGGGGCGTGCTTCTACCAAGATCTCACAACGCTGGCGATTGGCTGTCTAACTCTAAAATAAAAAACTCTACGTTACGCACAGAGACGGGGCTCGCGTAGTAGGAGCTGAAAAATTAATTAAAAGATTTGTGCCATATTGTGTAATGTTGTAATTTCTTTTTGCTTTTTCTAAAATTGGTATAAAAAAAAAAGTACCATTTAGGAACCAGTATCGAACGCACGGTATTGCAGGGTGTCTGCGGGTTTCACCAAGTCAAATTTAAGACTTTTTAAGGCCTTTATGAATGATTTAAGACCTATATCACAACATAAAAGTAATACGGAATGCAGAGTCACAAAAGCACTTGCAAAGTAAATAAATGTTTTCCAATTGAAGAAGAAAAAGCGACAAAGGGTAATAATAATCTGTACATATACAGCAAATATTATTTGGACTGGTGAAAGAAAGAACTACAACACCACAGAATAAAAAAATAAAAATCTATATAGATAGATAGATAGATAGATAGATAGATAGATAGATAGATAGATAGATAGACAGACTTGAGAGCAAATTTAAGACTTTTTAAGGCCTGAAATTTTTATTGTGACCCCGCGTGAAACCCTGTATTGGTATCGGTACCGGTATTGAATATTTGTTAACACTACCCAGCCCTATCATGGTTAATAGTGGGCGAGCCAGAGGGGGGGGAATACTGTTCAGCTAGGAGCATGGACTGGATGGAAGTTATCTTGGTGAAACAACAGCTGCATGGGTTAGGTTGTCTCTGGCTCGAACACGAGCGACAGGCTACCCACCAAAAGGGGTTACTAATGGAATGTGAGCCGACAGAGCGGTGGTGGTGGGGTCCCAGGACGTTATAGCGGCTAAGTGTTGTCCTAGTCGTTCAATGGCAGCACGGGAGGAAAAGGAGAAGGACAAAGTAGGGAGTTGGAGAAAGAATGCAGAGTACATCTCAGAACGTTTCAAAGTATTTCAAGTAACAAGTCAAGCTTGTGTGTGTGTGTGTGTGTGTGTGTGTGTGTGTGTGTAAATGTCATATTGTCAGAGTAGCAAAGCACAAGTGGTTCATTTCTAATTAAGGGGGTGTTGCTACAGCATCATTTGTCTTGAGAATGCTAATGAGGGGAGTCTATGCATCTTTTTCCATCCATTCCAATTAAAATTAGTTCATTTATATTTGGTAATTTAATTGGTTGTCATTTCTGTAATTGAGCCTCAATCCAGGCCGCGCTAATTATCTTCATAACAAGCAGAGGAGACGCTCATTAGCTTCCTATGAAACGCAGGCCTTTTCACTAGTCATCACCACTCGGCTCTACTTGTTTATTTTGCTTCTCATTAGGCAAAATATTACACTTCTGTCTAGTAGTTCTTGTTTCAAATTGTGATATTCCTATAAAGCAAAATATCCTTTAGATGCTCACATCTGAAAATTACAAGAGGTTGCATCACTTTGAGCACATCGATACATATTCTTTTTTCTAAAACGTGACAGGGAGAGCGAGGCGTAGAGGCCGTGGAGGTAGGTACCTATGGGGAGCCTGTTCTTCTTGTTGGCAGGAGTGGTGGCCGGGGAGAGCTGGGGGGTGTTGGAGGGGGTGAGCTCCAGACTGTTGCTCTTCACAGTTCGAGACTGGGGCACGTTGGCAAGCAGGGTCTCCAGAGCCATGTGCTCCTCCTCCCGAAGGTGGTCCCCTGCCATCACATTCCGCACAAAGTCCACCTACGCATGCAGGGATTGGCACACATTTATTCTCCAGACCATCACAATAAAATCAATCATTAGAAGTCAACAGTTTTTCTCAGGGAGGGTGTGAGATGACAAGTTTGCATTCGCCAAAGTCGGCGTGTACCCTAAACTGTTCCTGGTACAAAATGTATGATTACACATGGCTCCATAAGAGTCCAATGACAAATGGTATTCTGTAATGAATGGAGGGAAAGAATCAACACAAAAGCCACACATGGCTATTACACACAAATAAACCAAAAAGGCCTTTGAGCTAAAGGTGGATTATGTCCTGACAAACGCTGAAGTAACACTAAAGTCATGAGGTAAGTTAATACATAAGCTTTTCCGCTTGCCACATTTCTGCTTTTGTTTGCGACTGACTCATCTGCAAGTCACACTGCCTATCTAGCTAGCCTATTTTTACCTGTGTGTAGGTTGCTTTGGCACGTTCCCTAGAAGAACAGCGTTTTTTCGCACATCTATTAAAAGCTTTCACATACCGCTATAAATATGCGGACTTTGGCTGATTATGCATTGAATTATGTGATCGCATAATCGCGTTTTTCTGGAGGGACTGAACAATAGCGTTGAAACAACATGCCTGATCTTAACAAATGACTAAACACACTCCGCATTTCCCAAAGGATATTTACTGTACAGTAATTTTGTTAGGTATTTTCGTTATTTTCTCCACTGCCTGTACCTAGGGCTGGGCAATATATTGAAATGATATAGATACATGAGGCTAGATACCGTCTTAAATTTTGGATATCATAATATGACACAAGTGTTGTCTTTTCCTGGTTTTACAGGCTGCATTACAGCAAAGTGATGTCATTTTCTGAACTTACCAGACTGTTCTAGTTGTTCTATTGGCCTTTTTTACCCACTTAAGACATTATATCCACACTATTGCTAATTATTTTTCTCAAATCTCATTGTGTAAATATGTTGTGAAAGCACCAATAGTCAACCCTACATTATTGCCATAATATCAATAGAGGTAGTTGGTATTTTCTCTATATGGCCATCTCTACCTGTACAAGGACTTTGGATTGGAACATTTTAAGTAGTTGTAGTTGAGTTCCAAGGAAATAAGCTAATGTATGCAGCAAGGTGCTCCAAACTCTTCCCCTGTCTGTAGGGATTACCTAAGAACTTTAGAATGCATTCTAGTCGAGGAAGGGGGGGGTATGGGTATGCTAATGTCACATTTGGAAGTCAATTGCAGAAGAGCCTACCAGCATGAGCAGCTGATTATGTGTAATATAGACCGCAGTCCTACTGAGGCCTTCTAGAAGGTTCATTGAGGACATGGGTGGGGTCTCGACTGCTCTTCCCCCAAGCACAACATCCAGAAAGGCGGCTACACAACTCTGCAGACAGAGAGGAAGAAGTGTCCGTTAGTACGAGCAGAAATATGTCGCGCTTGGGCTGGAAGTAACTACACAATGGTTCACACACACACCTTATCAAATTTGGACAAACTGCTTTTCCGCCTTGGGTCCGCATCATCATCGGCCATGGCCAACTGCTGCAAAAGCTGCCCAACCTGTGTAACAAAGAAATATGCAATATCAATCTATGCGGTTGTAGAATAGGGCCGGGTACAGTTAAAAAAATAATAATAATAATAATACCGATACCGGGAATTCTATACCGGTTCCAGAACAAAACATTTTTTTAAACCAATTTTATGAAATCCATTTAAACAAAAACAATTATTTATTTTTTTATCCCAACGTCATTTTAGCTTTACACCTATGTGACGCAAACTGTAGTCAAGCCTCTCAAAATACACACACACACACACACACGCACACGCCTCGTCTCTGTGCGTAGCTTAGTATTTTTCCTGCATGCCTCTTTGACCTGCAAAGTTAGACAGCCAATCACATGCATTATTAGATCTTGGTAGAAGCATGCTGCGTGCTTATTGGCTTGCCAACGCTGATGAGATTTGCTCCTTAGGTATTGAAATTTGGTATTAAATGGTATTTTTCGATAACCGATACTACGGAGGCAATTCGGGCGATGCCTAAAAAGGATCAAAGTTGGGTACCCAGCCCTACTGCAGAATGATTCCCACATGTGGGATGTGTCAACAGAAGGCTCGCTGTGCCACCCACCTGCATTAGATTGAAGCGGGCTACTTCGTTGATGGGTGCGTCTGAGATGATACCATACTGCTCGGGGTTGACTATGGCTGGGCAGATGAAGCAGGTGAGCAGCAGGTCTGTACACATGGTGCGCACCTCGCCCACCTCCAGACGCTCCACGCACGACAAAGTCTTGTACATCTGCGACACGATCCAGCGCAGGCTGTGGGGGAAGCAGTAGGTGTTCTGCTTCAGGTAGCCGATGAACTTGTTGACCAGAGCGACCAGCTTGGCTTCGTTGGCCTCCACGGCGGCCTGCACCCTTTGCTTGTAGCCCTCGGAGCCCTTCTCGCCAAAGCGTTCCTGCTGGGCCGGAGTGAGGCGCTCCGTCACCTTGGTAGGGTCCGTCTCCAGGTGGTCTTCGTCTTCCA